>NC_092088.1:83394490-83461990 GCF_045679555.1 Salvelinus alpinus | reverse complement strand
GGTGGTGTTATCAGGTTACTCCAGCACAGCTTGGTTCAGTAGTGGTGGTGTTATCAGGTTACTCCAGCACAGCTTGGTTCAGTAGTGGTGGTGTTATCAGGTTACATTTACATTACATTTAAGTCATTTAGCAGACGCTCTTATCCAGAGCGACTTATCAGGTTACTCCAGTACAGCTTGGTTCAGTAGTGGTGGTGTTATCAGGTTAGCCCAGTACAGCTTGGTTCAGTAGTGGTGGTGGTGTTATCAGGTTACTCCAGTACAGCTTGGTTCAGTAGTATTGGTGGTGTTATCAGGTTACTCCAGTACAGCTTGGTTCAGTAGTATTGGTGGTGTTATCAGGTTACTCCAGTACAGCTTGGTTCAGTAGTATTGGTGGTGTTATCAGGTTACTCCAGTACAGCTTGGTTCAGTAGTATTGGTGGTGTTATCAGGTTACTCCAGTACAGCTTGGTTCAGTAGTGGTGGTGTTATCAGGTTACTCCAGTACAGCTTGGTTCAGTAGTGGTGGTGGTGTTATCAGGTTACTCCAGTACAGCTTGGTTCAGTATTGGCGGTGTTATCAGGTTACTCCAGTACAGCTTGGTTCAGTAGTGGTGGTGTTATCAGGTTAGCCCAGTACAGCTTGGTGGTGTTATCAGGTTAGCCCAGTACAGCTTGGTTCAGTATTGGCGGTGTTATCAGGTTAGCCCAGTTCAGCTTGGTGGTTTTATAAGTTTACCTCATCACAGCTTGGTTCTTCACAGTACATCCCTCATTCCGCACCACTGTATTCCTCTCTTCCTTCCCAGAACTTTTTCACCCTCCAGCCATCCTTAATGACTGCTGGTCTCTTTCTAGATTAACTTCATTACATAGAACATTGTTTACTCTCGTTGTAACCTTAGAAGCAATTACCCTGCTCCTTCCCACACACACACTTTCTCTCACACACGTTGTCGACAGATCGTTCTCACTCACTAACCCCTGGATGACCATAGCAGGCCAGTATTCATCTCCCACAGACTGTCAGTACAGGTCATTTTAAAGGAACAGATCCACTTGAATAAAAATGGTAACACTTTCTAAGCCTGTATGTATAGCACATCAGAAGTTGTTATAAGCATGTATAAGGCTTTACACTTGCAGACTTAGTGTTATCAGAAAAGGAATGCCTTTATTGATTCAATGCTTTTTTAGTCTTCTACTGTACTCTCTCTTTCTCCTAGATCCACTCACTGGGAGTTATGTTTTTCTACTGTACTCTCTCTCTCTCTCTCTCTCCTAGATCCACTCACTGGGAGTTATGTTTTTCTACTGTACTCTCTCTCTCTCTCTCCTAGATCCACTCACTGGGAGTTATGTTTTTCTACTGTACTCTCTCTCTCTCCTAGATCCACTCACTGGGAGTTATATTTTTCTACTGTACTCTCTCTTTCTCCTAGATCCACTCACTGGGAGTTATGTTTTTCTACTGTACTCTCTCTCTCTCTTTCTCCTAGATCCACTCACTGGGAGTTATGTTTTTCTACTGTACTCTCTCTCTCTCTCTTTCTCCTAGATCCACTCACTGGGAGTTATGTTTTTCTACTGTACTCTCTCTCTCTCTCTTTCTCCTAGATCCACTCACTGGGAGTTATGTTTTTCTACTGTACTCTCTCTCTCCTAGATCCACTCACTGGGAGTTATGTTTTTCTACTGTACTCTCTCTCTCTCTCTCTCTCCTAGATCCACTCACTGGGAGTTATGTTTTTCTACTGTACTCTCTCTCTTTCTCCTAGATCCACTCACTGGAGGACAAGATGAAATTAGTCCACAAGAACGCAGTGGTGACTCATCTGGGGACCACGTTCAAAGGTAATGTAAACATCTATATTCATCTATATTAACATCTATATTAAACATCTATACTACTTTAAATATAAACATACATTCAAAGGGTAACGTTAACATCTTACAGGGGAAGTTTTCTGAAAAATATTAACTTTTCAATCGTATTCTTAGCTGGAAAGGACCTCATGGAAAATGAGTAAGGATATTCTGTCAGCCGTTTAGTGTGATAGGACATTGCTGCTGTTAGTTCAACATCACTAAGATGACGCCCCCACAGTAGTGTCTCAATCATATCCATCTCTACCCTATTATGAATGATATCTTCTCTGTATGGAGGACAGGGTAGAAGGGGAGAACTTTCCCTGCTGGCGTAATAAAGAGAATGGGCTGTCGGATGGGAAAGGGGGGTGATGAGGTAGGGGTGAAAATTAATCCCAGGACATAATGGCTTTTGCAGGCTGCAGTCTTGTTTCCCATGTGAAAACCTCTAACGCAGCACAGCGCACTGCCCCTCCTGGCCTCTCCCCTGGCCTGAAGTTATACCACTCAATTTCTAACACTCTCCAACCCAAGACTTTAGTAGTCCACTCTTTTTGGCCTCGGTGTCTAAACAACCCTCTGGGTGTCTGAACAACCCTCTGGGTGTCTGAACAACCCTCTGGGTGTCTGAACAACCCTCTGGGTGTCTGAACAACCCTCTGGGTGTCTGAACAACCCTCTCGGCCAGGTCACATACTAAACTTTCCCCCTTATGCATACCCCATTACTTCATATTAGAGCTGGAACGATAAACTGAAAATGATCGATACTGACCATATACCGAGGACATTTTACTGATATTGATAATAACAATAAGTTGCCTTTACTAGAGGAATGTGAAGTTTAAAATGTAAGTCTGCTAATATGGACTATTGCTAACGGGACAATTGATAGCTACAACATCAGCAGCAGAAGCACAATAAAAAGTAACTGGTGCACATTGTTATGGTTCAATTGATGGTTATGGTGATAATTCTGTCAATTGATTGTGACATGGACTTTGGTCCATATCACCCAGCTGTACTCCATAGCTTGTCTACTCTAGCTGAAGAGAAGCCTGCTGGCCCAGTGATCTGACTCATACCACTGTTGACAGCCTCAGTATATATTAACACCATCTCAATGTGGCTTCTGCTGTCTTGACCACTGTGGACCTCTAATAACACTGCTGAGCTGAGCTGTACTCCACCATAGTGGTTGGATCTGTGCTTCAAAGGACAATGTGAAAACATTTCCAAGCCAGCACAGATGGTGTTTAAACCACTGTAATGGCTCCTGGTCAAGAGGCCAATGAGCAGTGGTTCCAGGTAGAGGTGCTTTCTGCTGTGTTGTGTAGTGTGGGTCCTCACGCCCCAGTGTGAGTGTTACTCTACTGTGGGTTCATCTGGGCTACTCTTCCTGGGGTCCGGGGCCTGAAGGTCAGGAGGACATAAAGCCGAAAGGATTTATTAGCCAGGCCATTCTCCACGCCTGATGATCAAAGACTAGTTTGGCCTCTACCGTCACCTCTTCCCTTTCTCTTCATCAACCCTTTTCCTTTCAACATCAAGCTGCTTTTCTCTGCTGGCACAGCCAGGGGCCTACAGTGTCATCGTCTATCTGATGAATGCACTAATGTCAGTCGCTCTGGATAAGAGCATCTGTTAAATTACTCAAATGTAAATGGCTATTCCAGAGAAATGGGAGGGTGTTTTTCAGTTGCAACCCCTTCACTGGCCTAAACATCTCCATGGAAAGCACTTTGATTTGTTTTGATGATTACATTTCTTGTCCTTCTAGAGGAACTTCTTTCCACAGCTCCAAGTTACACACAAAATAAGAACAAGTTGCATAGAATCACAACAAGAAACAAACTAAGAATTAAACTCATACGAAAATAGCAGACCTAAATGAAATAGAGAAGCAATAAAGTATAGACTACGTGGAGTTGATCCTTCACCCACGTCACACCTGACAGTGTTTCCCTTGAAGAGGATGGGGAAGTACTAACATGATTGCTATTTTGAAGTGTGACCTGTTGGGATTTCACACCATGGTACTTGAGACAGAGTTATGTCTCCCTAGGTACAGGGATGATGGAGCAATACATCTGAATGGGCCTGTTTGGAATTTTATTGCAGTGTATAAGTGCTCATGTAGGGCCATGTGCCATTCTTTTTAGTTTTGGTAGTTTGTTTCAATGTTCAGAACTGTTGCTAATTGAAACATAATGTCATGTCAGCTAAACAGTATGGCCGACAGAATCGGGGTGGAACATTAGATGATTCCGTGCCAAATGTAGAAGTGGCGTTTACATAGAGCCGGTGAATAATGGAATACACGTTTAGAACTGGGAACTACATGTAACTGCCAACATAAAGGAAACACTTGAGTAAATGAGGGATACTAAGCAAAAAAAGAAACGTCCTCTCACTGTCAACTGTGTTTATTTTCAGCAAACTTAACATGTGTAAATATTTGTATGAACATAACAAGATTCAACAACCGACATAAACTGAACAAGTTCCACAGACATGTGACTAACAGAAATGGAATAATGTGTCCCTGAACAAAGGGGGGGGGGTCAAAATCAAAAGTAACAGTCAGTATCTGGTGTGGCCACCAGCTTTATGTTGGCGTTTCCTTTATTTTGACAGTTACCTGTACATCGCAATGTAAATTGGTGTGTGTGTGTGCGTGTATCTACAGTTGAAGTCGGAAGTTTACATACACTTAGGTTGAAGTCATGAAAACTTGTTTTTCAACCACTCCACAAATTTCTTGTTAACAAACTATAGTTTTTGTAAGTCGGTTAGGACATCTACTTTGTGCCTGACAAGTAATTTTTCCAAAAATTGTTTACAGACAGATTATTTAACTTATAATTCACAGTATCACAATTCCAGTGTGTCAGAAGTTTACACACACTAGTTGACTGTGCCTTTAAGCAGCTTGGAAAATTCCAGAAAATTATGTCATGACTTTAGAAGCTTCTGATAGGCTAATTGACATCATTTGAGTCAATTGGAGGTGTAACTGTGGATGTATTTCAAGGCCTACCTTCAAACTCAGTGACTCTTTGCTTGACATCATGAGAAAATCAAAAGAAATCAGCCAAGACCTCCGAAAAAATTGTAGACCTCCACAAGTCTGGTTCATCCTTGGGAGAAATTTCCAAACGCCTGAAGGTTCCACGTTCATCTGTACAAACACCATGGGACCAAGCAGCCGTCATACCACTCAGGAAGGAGACGCGTTCTGTCTCCTAGAGATGAATGTACTTTGGTGCGAAAAGTGCAAATCAATCCCAGAACAACAGCAAAGGACCTTGTGAAGATGCTGGAGGACACGGGTACAAAAGTATCTATCCACAGTAAAACAAGTCCTATATCGACATAACCTGAAAGGCCGCTCAGCAAGGAAGAAGCCACTGCTACAAACCGCCATAAAAAATCCAGACTACAGTTTGCAACTGCACATGCGGACAAAGATCGTACTTTTTGGAGAAATGTCCTCTGGTCTGATGAAACAAAAGTAGAACTGTTTGGCCATAATGACCATTGTTATGTTCGGAGGAAAAAGGGGGAGGCTTGCGAACCGAAGAACACTATCCCAACCGTGAAGCACAGGGTGGCAGCATTATGTTGTGGGGGTGCTTTGCTGCAGGAGGGACTGGTGCACTTCACAAAATAGATGGCCTCATGAGGAAGGACAATTATGTGGATATATTGAAGCAACATCTCAAGACATCAGTCAGGAAGTTAAAGCATGGTCACATGGGTCTTCCAAATGGACAATGACCCCAAGCATACTTCCAAAGTTGTGGCAAAATGGCTTAAGGACATCACAGTCAAGGTATTGGAGTGGCCATCACAAAACTCTGACCTCAATCCCATAGAAAATTAGTGTGCAGAACTGAAAAGGTGTGTGCGAGCAAGGAGGCCTACAAACCTGACTCAGTTCCACCAGCTCTGTCAGGAGGAATAGGCCAAATTCACCCAACTTATTGTGGGAAGCTTGTGGAAGGCTACGTTTGACCCAAGTTAAGCAATTTAAAGGCAATGCTACCAAATATTAATTGAGTGTATGTAAACGTCTGACCCACTGGGAATGTGATGAAGGAAATACAATCTGAAATAAATCATTCTCTCTATTATTCTGAAATTTTACATTCTTAAAATAAAGTGGTGATTCTAACTGACCTAAGACAGGGAATTTTTACTCGGATTAAATGTCAGGAATTGTGAAAAACTGAGTTTAAATGTGTTTGGCTGAGGTGTATGTAAACTTCCAACTTCAACACAGACACACCATTAGACACACACACACACACCATTATATAGACACACACATTACAGACACACCATTATATAGACACACACCATTAAATACACACACACCATTATATAGATACACACGCAATAAATAAAATAAAATAAAATATATATATATATATATATACACACTATAATGGGGTGTGTGTATATATGTATAGTGGTGTGTATTGGAATGGTGTGTGTGTGTGTGTGTGTGTGTGTGTCTATATAATGGCGTGTGTATAATGACGTGTGTATTGGAATGGTGAGTGTCTATATATGTATGTGTGTGTATATATGTATATATATAAATAAATGGCATGTGTATCTATATAATGGTGTGTGTGTGTCTATATAATGGTGTGTGTGTTGGTTGAATTCATTCAGATGTGCAATTGACTAGGTTTCCCATTTCCCCAGTATGGACAGTAAATGAATAGAAAAGGTTATTAATGAGCTCTGAAGTTGAGAAATGAGCATCCAATACTTCTCCATCATAGATGTGAATTAGTCACATTGTCTAATGTCCGTATCTATGAGCTGATGTGTTATGTTATCCTACATTAACCTGACCTTTGTTTTGTGTGTTCCAGATCCTGGCCATTACAGTGCTGAGTCCTTCTCAGAACTCACAGAGTTTGAGTACCTGAGGAAGGTCCTGTTTGAGTACATGATGGGACGGGAAACTAAGGTAATTTAATCAATATGCACCTTTAGCGTTCATTCTTAAAAGTCTAAGCCATTAGTGTGGGTCCTAAGCTGACATATGGAATTGTTTTAAGATTATTATACTATGGATCATTTAGCAATTTGATCTTCAATTTTAACTTCTTAGGGTTTCAAAAACATTTATAACAATGATTTGTTAAATTATAGATTTTGGTCATTAATACTATAGCTCAGAGAAACACATTCATAAATGGAAAGAAATAGTCAAAAAACAAGCTTTTGAAGTGTTTGTCCTATATCTATGAGAGAGCTCAGGAAATATATATATTTTGTACACATATTTAAGCCCTTTTTTTGGATATGCGCAAAACTACTTCCATACTTCCATTCATTTTTAAAAATTGGTTCTGGTTACTTTCAGATGAGTCCTGTGACACTTGTGGGGGTTTTAGAGCAAAACGGAGAACACCATGGTGTTCGTGAAAGTCTCCCCTTTCCACAGTGGGGTCACATTTGTAGCCCAAACGGTTCGGACGCTACAAACAGAAGTTGTCACATCAACTGTAGTGACGCTTCAGCATTGTGGTGCAGTGCTTTTGACTGCTGCGCCATCCAGGTCTGAGTTTCCCCTTTCCATAGAGTGGTCATAATAGTTTGAAGTTCAAACTGTTCGGGCGTTAGTCGTTTTCGTGAGAATATAGATTTTCGGGATGTCTCATGGTCTGACACACCGCTCTGTCACCTTTCACCACAGATGCGGAAGTGTTACATCGGCAGATGGGGTGGATTGAGATGCATCCAATGCAAAAAAACATCTCTAGCTTAAACTGACAGATTTATTATTATGCCAATTAGATTTTATGCACCGGCGTGTCAATCGACTTTAGGGGATTAAAGTAACCTTTTCTGAAAAGGGAACATTGACAGTGCACGTAAGTGACCCACCGCCTTGATTCAGTCTTATGTAGCAACATTTTTAATAATGTTTTTTACATTAGATAAAAGCAGAGACGGAGCTACAATATACCATACACTACAGTTGATGAATAACGGGGAAGTAATTGGCTAGCTTGCTACACACCCCACTCTGACCATTTTACTCAGCCTAGCAGAGATGGTTAGGCTGTTTTCGTGTTATCCAGAGCATTGGTGACTAACTGCTGTTGACAACAATTTGGTTACACTTTTTTGCCGATGTTTACTGACACCGGCCATATTCAACAGGTGAGGAGCGTTCGTAAATTCATCAGTTGTTCTGCGCTCTGGCACACTTAGACGAGAGTGCTCTGAAATTGAGTTTCATTTACAAATGCACCCGAAATGTATATTTGCATAGTGGAGTCTTTTGTTAAAACATGAACCATAATCCCAACTCATGACGTTACTACACTGCATGAATCTGCAGGTAGCTAACCAACACGGTTCAATGTTAGCTGACATTAGGCTATAACTAGCCAAGCAAATGGCTCTGAGATACAAATAAGATCATACATGTAACCTAAGCTAGCGAGCCACCCAGCTAACATTAGCTAGCTAACATTACACTTGAACTTGAAATGAAAACGACTGTCAAGATTAGAAACGTGTAATATCTGAAATTAGCTAGCTATCTTACCCATATACATCATTGTTGGACGCTTCTCCCTGTCACGGATGCCATGGTTGACCTTAGTTTGAAGATGTAACCCGGAGACAGGTGTTTCCTCCACCTCCTTAGCTATCGTACTGTAATTACACTGAATTCAAAACTTGGTCCTCCAGAAAGTGGAGCAACAGTTATGCAGTTCTACTAAGCAACATATGTAAAAAGCCACGTTAGACAGGATTACCTACTCATACTGACCAGCTCAAATAGACAGAAGCGTGCTACATGGCAGACCAAAACCAACTCATCTCTCGGCATGTCCAGCCCACTCATTATCTCAGCCCAATTATGGCTAGTGGGAAGGTTGCTTCCTTTTTCTTTGGCTAAACCAACTAGGCTCGTAATTTTAACAATTTTATTCGTATTTACAGATGGCATGAAAGTTCACATGTTCCAGAAGGCATTTCTGCAAAAAAAAATGCATTTTGATAAAATAAAAAAAAGATTACATTCAAATGGCTCTTGTGTGAAGTAGTGATCCGCAACACATGCCTAGTTTCCTGAAATGGGTCATATGAGCTCATAATCCCAGTTTCTTGAAATATAACAACCGGTATCATACTTTCCTTTTATTCAGCTCAGGATATGTTGCCATGTGTTCAGTTGCTTACCCTCAATGAAAAGGTGAGAGGAGAAGGAGGCGGTAGAAAACTGAGAGAAAGGTGGGATGAGAAGGAGGCGGTAGAAAATGGAGGGAAAGGAGGCCGGATGGAGAGAGGCCAATAAAGTTCACCGTTCCCACATAGCGCAATCACCCAGTTAGACCCATACAAAAGTAATCGTGTGTTTCTGTTTTCGTTTAGCACAGGGCCTAATTAATGATTCTGCATGGGAATTAACAGTGCTAGTTGACCCGGTCCTAAAGTCAGCGGGGTATCAGACACTCACATAAAGCTAGTAGGGTTACCCCCTAGGTCCTCACTAAGCTGTTAAGCTTTATGTCATAGCCATATCATTATGGCCTCCCTGTGAATGGAAGGATGTCCTGAAGGAGGCCTGGCCCGAGACATATACAGTCTATTCACATGATGCACGCTGCCATTTTAACTTCTTACTGGCCTTGTTTAGCTCCTCTTGCACAAGAAGAGATCTTTGGGTGGTTGTTGCCCTGGTTTCCTCAAACAGCAGCACTGTTTATGATTAGGCCCAGTATTTATGGAATAGCTAACGCATGCTGCTAACTCTGGCATATAGACCTGGAGTTGATTAGGAGGAAGATAATGGGTTAATTGCTCTGTGAGCAGGCTTATTTGATTGGGTAGCTGATGGTGGTGTTGAGGGCAGGGGTTCCCAGAGCCTTATGGGCTGCAGTGAGGGATCTGAGGTGGTGAATGGCTGGACATGGTTTCACTGAACTTCCATTTTGGATATGATCGTGATGAGGGCAGAGGGTCACAGAGTGTGACTCCAAGTTGGCTCAGGATGGGGTGTAGTGGACAATCTGAGCTGGGTGAATGGCTGGATAAGGGTTAACTGAGTGTCAATGTTGGATTGTCGTGGGTTGCAGTCGGGGATCTGACGTCCGTGAATGGCTAGACAGTGGTTCACTGAGCATCCATGTTGGATCTGGGCTGGGAGAATGGCTGGACAAACAAGGATATTTAGTACTAGGTTCACTGCCATGATCCAAACCCGGATGCCAAGAATTGACATTGAAAAACATTGGAACCATGTGGCGGGATACCCATGTGTTAAGTACTCCTCTTGGAGGAGGGAACGCAACACCCCAACTCCCCGTGGAGTGAAAAAGTTGTGTCATCGTAGGTGCGGGGAAGGACGACAGAGGCAGATAAAAATACAGTTTACAGGGAATTTATTATTCCTTAACACGGTAATGTGGAGAAAAGGGGCTGGACGGAACCAAATCAAAGAAAGTTAGTTAAGGAATCCCCTCTCCTACCTTACCTGCCTTCCCACTACTTACCTATCCTTTAGCACCGCCTGGCGCTAACCAAAATACAGGGGGTGGTCTGCCCAGGTCTTACCTAGTGTGCATAGACAGAGTACATACTACGGGTTATGTATGCCCGCAGGCCTCTTGCTTAAACACTCCCAAGGTGCCTTCCCCTTCCCCCCTGGGAACCAATGAAACAGAATAAGTGAAAAAATAAAGTCCTAGTGTCATACACATACCTCTGAAGGAGCGGCTACAAAATAATAATATCAACAAGACATTCACTGAACAACACAGGACATAAAAAGAAGCTCTCTTCTGACGAAGGAACACTGGCTTTTATCAAGCTGGAGAAGGAGTTTGTAATTGAAGAGACAACTGTATCCCCTGACGAGAGGGAGGGGTCATAGCTCCAATCAGTGATGGGGCCGACCAATCAGGTGCTTTAGGAATCCAGGAAGCAACTTCTTGAAATACGCGTACAAACCCACAACAACACAAACTGGGGAACGTAACACCATACCATTGAGTGCACTGCCTCCAAAAACTAAGTTGTGAAACTGTCATCAGTTTCCCAACATATATCATTAACATCAACAGCCCCACCTTAAAGTTGAAGTTTAAGAATTTTTCACTTGAAGAAAAAAAAAAGGTAAAAAAAAAATGCCTATTTGAATGTATCCTACTTTTCTTTGTCAGGTGGCTAAGTAATTTCTGTGTTTTCTCTTCCCTCCCACAGACGATGGCTAAAGTCATAACCTCCATGCTCAAGTTCCCACCAGACCAAGCTCAGCAGGTTCTGGAGAAAGAGGATACAAAAGCAATTGTAAGCATCTGTTCTTCCTCGTTGTAAAGCCACTAACGATGAGCCATATGCAACCACACACAGACACACTCTCACACACAGTCCGTGCTATGTCAGCAATTGCTTACAGACATTACCTTGGCCTATAGTGCATTCGGAAAGTATTCAGACCCCTTGACTTTTTCCACATTTTGTTATGTTACAGCCTTATTATAAAATGTATTTAAATTGTTTTCATTCCTCATCAATCTACACACAATACCCCATAATGACAAAGCAAAAACAGGTTTGTAGAATTTTTTAAATAAAAATAAACTGAAATATCAAATACGTTTTCAGACCCTGTACTCAGTACTTTGTTGAAGCACCTTTGGCAGCGATTACAGCGTCGAGTCTTCTTTGGTATGACGCTACAAGCTTAGCATACCTGTATGTGAGGATTTTCTCCCATTCTTCTCTGCAGATCCTCTCAAGCTCTTTCAGGTTGGATGGGGAGTGTTGCTGCACAGCTATTTTCAGGTCTCTCCAGAAATGTTCGATTGGGTTCAAGTCTGGGCTCTAGCTGGGCCACTCAAGGACATTCAGAGACGTGTCCCGAAACCACTCCTGCATTGTCTTGGCTGTGTGCTTAAGGTTGTTGTCCTGTTAGAAGGTGAACCTTTGACCCAGTCTGAAGTCCTGAGCACTCTGGAGCAGGTTTTCATGAAGGATCTCTCTGTACTTTGCTCCATTCATCTTTCCCTCGATCCTGACTAGTCTCCCAGTCCCTGCCACTGAAAATCATCCCCACAGCATGATGCTGCCATCACCATGCTTCACCATAGGGATGGTGCCAGGTTTCCTCCAGACGTGACGCTTGGCATTCAGGCCAAAGAGTTCAATCTTGCCTTCATCAGACCAGAGAATCTTGTTTCTCATGGTCTGAGAGTCTTTAGGTGCCTTTTGGCAAACTCCAAGTAGGCTGTCATGTGCCTTTTACTAAGGAGTGGCTTCTGTCTGGCCACTACCACAATGTCCTGATTGGTGGAGTGCTGCAGAGATGGTTGTCCTTCTGGAATGTTCTCCCATCTCCACAGAGGACCTTTGGAGCTCTGTCAGAGTGCCGATTGGGTTCTTGGTCACCTCCCTGACCAAGGCCCTTCTCCCCCGATTGCTCAGTTTGGCCGGGCGACCAGCTCTAGGAAGAGACTTGTTGGTTACTAACTTCTTCCATTTAAGAATGATGGAGGCCACTGTGTTCTTGGGGACCGTCAATGCTGCAGAAATGTTTTGGTACCTTTCCCCAGATCTGTGACTCGACACAGCCCTGTCGCTGAGCTCTACGGACAATTCCTTCGGCATCATGGCTTGGTTTTTGCTCTGACATTATTATGTTTTTGCTCTGATTTTTTGCTCTGATTTTGACCCCCCCCCCCCCCTTTGTTCAGGGACACATTATTCAATATCTGTTAGTCACATGTCTGTGGAACTTGTTCAGTTTATGTTTTTGAATCTTGTTATGTTCTTACAAGTAGTCTGCTGAAAATAAACTCAGTTGACAGTGAGGACATTTCTTTTTTTGCTGAGTTTACTACTTTGACTGGTAAGTTGCTTAAAGAACAGAAGCACAAATATCAACCACCATCTGACCTAAAACACTGTTTTGACTCCACTAAAGCCAGATCTAATATATTGTATGCTTGTACACGGTGCTTACCAATATGCCTCAATACTGTAACAGACAAGAGATAAGACATGTCTTCCCCATCCACGTTCCCATTGCTGTAACTGATACTGTAGTCAGGACAAAGTGGTCTACATGGTTATTGTTGTTTAAGATGCTGATGATCTGGAAGAGTTTATCAATATACAGTGCATTTGGAAAGTAGGTGTGATGTTCAGATCCTGTGCAGGCGTCGTTACATGTGGTCTGCCACTGTGAGGACGATCAGCTGTCCGTCCTGTCTCCCTGTAGCGCGTCTCACAGTACGGACATTGCAATTTATTGCCCTGGCTACATCTGCAGTCCTCATGCCTCCTTGCAGCATGCCTAAGGCACGTTCACGCAGATGAGCAGGGACCCTGGGCATCTTTCTTTTGGTGTTTTTTAGAGTCAGTAGAAAGGCCTCTTTAGTGTCCTAAGTTTTCATAAATGTGGCCTTAATTGCCTACAGTCTGTAAGCTGTTAGTGTCTTAACGACCGTTCCACAGGTGCATGTTCATTAATTGTTTATGGTTCATTGCACAAGCATGGGAAACAGTGTTTAAACCCTTAACTTCACAGATCTTCATTGTAATTTGGATTTTTACGAATTATCTTTGAAAGACAGGGTCCTGAAAGAGGGCCGTTTCTTTTTTTGCTGAGTTTATATTATTGTTTGTGCAGTTAATGTAATCCTGTATCTTTCTTCTCCCTATTGTTTCAGCCCTGGCTACGATGAAGGTCAGGTATCAGGATGATGCTGGTACTTTAAGGATGGAGATGGACTTAACTGCTGCTGGAGGACTGCAGACTGCTGCACCACTGTGGACTAGATCTAGCCCTTCCTTCTGCGTGCGTGCGCGTGCGTGCGTGTGTGTGTGTGGATATGGTACGAGGGAGGTAGAAAATAGACCATGTAAGGATCATCATAGTTGCTATTTCACACAATGAAATTACGGATTTTAAATCATGAATTATACAATATTTCTTTTTTTTTCTTCTTTTTTTAGTCCAGGGTTAATTATATATCTATTTTACGGATGGCTTGTGCAATAAGTTTTTGTTGATCATTGGGTTGATTGTGATTGTTTTTGAGTTGATTCTTTTGTTGTGTTTTTTTGGTTGAATGTTGTTTTTTAGTTGATCTATGGTTTTAGGTTGTTTATCAGTAGAGTTTTGGTTTAATGTTTTTCAGTTGATCTATGGTTTTAGGTTGTTTATCAGTAGAGTTTTGGTTTAATGTTTTTCAGTTGATCTATGGTTTTAGGTTTATCAGTAGAGTTTTGGTTTAATGTTTTTCAGTTGATCTATGGTTTTAGGTTGTTTATCAGTAGAGTTTTGGTTGTATTTCTACTGTGTGTCACTTCCTCATGACTGTGTGATGGAATCGTAGAAATATAATTTCTAGGGATTCTAAATATGAATCTACTTTCTATTTATATGGATGAGATGACCCTTTGACTGTACTTTCCTGTTCCTTAGCTCTACCTTCCCGTCCCTTAGCTCTACCTTCCCGTCCCTTAGCTCTACCTTCCCGTCCCTTAGCTCTACCTTCCCGTCCCTTAGCTCTACCTTCCCGTCCCTTAGCTCTACCTTCCCGTCCCTGAACTGTCTCTTCCTGTACCTGAACTGTACCACTTGAGGACACCCTGGCTTGTTGGTTTCCCACAGCTTTTCTACTTTATATTTTGTGGAGACAATAAAAGAAAAACTCAACATAATGTAAAGTGTAAATACACAAAGTGAATCTGTACTATAGGGCATAATGCGACTTATGTTAATACATTTTGAGTCGAGCTAATACAATTTTATTTACACAGATTTTCTGTCTTCCTCTGCTCATTATTCACTTTGTTGAAATGTGAATATTGTAAATGTTGTAAACTGAATGTATATAACATTAGGATCACCTGCTCTTTCCATGACAGACTGACCATGTGAGTCCAGATGAAAGCTATGATCCCTTACTGATGTCACTTGTTAAATCCACTTCAATCAGCGTAGCTGAAGGGGAGGAGACCGGTTAAAGAGACAGGTTCAAAAATATTTTTTACACCTTGAGACATGGATTGTGTATGTGTGCCCATTTAGAGGGTGAATGGGCAAGACAAAAGACTTAAGTGCCTTTGAATGGGGTATGGTAGTAGGAGCCAGGCTCACCGGTTTGTGTCAAGAACTGCAATGCTGCTGGGTTTTTCACGCTCAACAGTTACCCATGTGTATCAAGAATGATCCACCCAAAGGACATCCAGCCAACTTGACACAACTGGGAAGCATTGGAGTCAACATGGACCAGCATGTGGAACGCTTTCGACACCTTGTAGAGTCCATGCCCCGACGAATTGAGGTTGTTCTGGGGGAAAAAGGGGGTGTGACTCCAAATGATTAGGAAGGTGTTCTTAATGTTTTTTTTCCACTCAGTGAATATACAGTATGTATGCTGTGTTTACAGTATGTACATGTGCTATATTCAAGTATGACTTTCATAATTGTGTATGACTGGATATATTTCAGTAAGAGATGCTGTATTTCAGTAGGACATTTAGTAAATGTTTCCTGGATAGTCACCTATTGGGGTGTTTCAGTAAGAGGTGTTTCCACCTTTTTGATCTGTATGATAAGATGAAAGGTTCTGAGAATGATGAAGTGATCGCCTGGTGGTTTTCTAACTACGGAGTGAACAGAATAACACCAGCTCTAATCAAAACAGGACATTTCACTTCAGGAAGCGTATAAGTATTAATAGAACTGTTTTGCAAACTGACAGAGGAAATTAGGGAAATCTGTTTCATAACACATTTTCAGGTTTGGAAATGAATAACATCTGTATTAGAAATGGGTAAGATTAAACAAGAGCCTTTTTACTTACTCAGTAATTACTTTGGCAGCCACAATAGCAGTAATCTATGTTGTCTGTTACATTTAATTTAACTCAAGGAATTAGGTCCTTGTTAAAGGGATATATTTGCCCAAAGTACAGTAATGAAACAGCAGGGAGCAGGTCTCGAACCCTCAACCTTCTAGCCCGAAGTCTAGCGCGCTATCGACTGTGCCGCAAAAGCATGCTCCAGCGGCAGAGTCGATATTCGCGCTTATAAACCCAGGGTCGTTACAATACATATTGGTTTCTTCACCCGATAAGCATTTTATGGACAAGGTATAACAGCCAACCATGCTTTCCCAAATGCTAACGTTTTAGCATGGGATTGGCCAGGGAAACTGAACCAAGCATTAGTATTTTATTGCAGATTTAAATTTACAAGAAAGACAAGCATTTACAAGGAAGCGTTTCCAAAACCTTTGAACAAGTAATGAAGACATATCAAACATCAGCAGCCAATAACACATTGGATTGGTCAACAACAGGCCATTCGTCTTTGGCCCTTGATTCGCTCCCCTTACCAAACGGCAGAGGGCATCGTCGTTCGTAAACGTTGGAAGCGCGAGGCGGGTTATTTGGTGAAATGTGATGCTTGAGCCGCGAACCCATTGAGAAATTCGCCTTCTGCCATGACCGCACTTATCACCACCGCAAGCAACTCCGTGCTGGAGACGGACACCAGTTCTTCAGATTCACAGTCTGCAGAGCAGCTGACGAGATCGTCACTTTTCAACGGACCGTTATTTTTTATTCTCGATCCACTACCCCTGTCGTTTTCCCATGTTCATAGTGCTAGACTTCAGAAAGTATTCGGAACTGTTAGTTTTTGTAACTTTGTCTGTAGCACTGAAACCTTGAAGGGCTTTGTTTTGTTTCATGTACTTCTTCCATAGTGTTGTTCCTCTCAAGGATGCGCCAAAGGATGGGTCATGTTCTGAATCAGAAGAGGAGCCTTTTGGATGTTCTCTGCGTGTATTTGTCTGTTTCTGTAGTTCACTCCTACAACATTGACCTAGAACATGCTGTTGTGTTCCGTGGACCTGACTCGAGTTTCTTTGGATACTCTGTTCTGGAGCACTATCATGACAATACGCGATGGTGAGTCTCAAGCTATCAATAAGCCTATCAAGGCTATTAACTATCTTATAGTTGTAGCAATTACAGTCCCGACTGTTTATGCACTTATGTATCCTCCCTTGCTTGACCATTAATGGCAGGGTTTGGTTGTTGCGCAATTCTTATGGATTGTATTTGGGCCATTCACTTTTGTGCACGCTGTGTAACCTGCTTGCATATGTTGAAGAATAGCCACATGATGTGAGCTATCGCCTACAAAATCACAAAGTAAATAAGTATAATTTTCGAAATCAATAGACTGTCTCAATTCACTGTGCGTAAACGCCTTTCTCTTGTTTAGAAAAACAGTTGATTTCTATGATGGTGACATATTGTCTTATCTTAATTATGTCAACAGTTCGATTGATGTGCAGTGTTGTTTGGTTTCTTTTGGACCTTTGTTCTGTAGCAGCCTAGCTGACCTGTCCCAGATTCCAGCATGTAGCAGCCTAGCTGACCTGTCCCAGATTCCAGCATGAAGCAGCCTAGCTGACCTGTCCCAGATTCCAGCATGTAGAAGCCTAGCTGACCTGTCCCAGATTCCAGCATGTAGCAGCCTAGCTGACCTGTCCCAGATTCCAGCATGTAACAGCCTAGTTGACCTGTCCCAGATTCCAGCATGTAGCAGCCTAGCTGACCTGTCCCAGATTCCAGCATGTAGCAGCCTAGCTGACCTGTCCCAGATTCCAGCATGTAGCAGCCTAGTTGACCTGTCCCAGATTCCAGCATGTAACAGCCTAGCTGACTTGTCCCAGATTCCAGCATGTAACAGCCTAGCTGACTTGTCCCAGATTCCAGCATGTAGCAGCCTAGCTGACTTGTCCCAGATTCCAGCATGTAGCAGCCTAGCTGACCTGTCCCAGATTCCAGCATGTAGCAGCCTAGCTGACCTGTTGCAGATTCCAGCATGTAGCAGCCTAGCTGACCTGTTGCAGATTCCAGCATGTAGCCAAGGGTTAAGTGATCATGTCCCGTAGCTGTCACAACACCCACCATTGTCTTCATTGTCATGAGTCAGTCTACTGAAGCCTTATGCACTGAGTGTACCAAACATTAGGAACACCTTCCTAAAATTGAGTTGAAGTGGATTTAACAGGTGATGTCAATAAGGGATCATAGATGTCACCTGGATTCACATGGTCGGTCTATGTCATGGAAAGAGGTGTTCCTAATATTTTGTACACTCAGTGTCCATCCAGGGGTGGAATTGTGAAAGTCGGGAAACTCACCCATGTTGCTTTTTAGAATTCACCTTAGAATGCTGATTTTCACATCACAAGTATTTCACTTTGGGAACTCCGGTTCCACATGTTCTCCCCAGTTCCACCCTGAATATAGGCTACCATACTTGTATTGAACATGGGGGAATTACTCTGTGCTACAGTGGACCTGATGAAGACGATTATGAGATGCCATTATGCCACTTCATTGAGACAGGATGTGTGTTGTTGACACTGTATCCTTGACGCCGGGTGACTCCCATCCTTCAAGATGTTTTTCTCTTGCTCTTCTCATCAAATCAAATGTTATTGGTCACATACACATATTTAGCAGATGTTATTGGTCACATACACATATTTAGCAGATGTTATTGCGGGTGTAGCGAAATGCTTGTCCTTCTTCACTGTGTGACATCATCATGACTGTTTGACACTGGTGTTCTTTAATTATAACTGTGTCCCTTCCATTGTCTCTGTCTACGGGGTGCTGGTAGGTGCCCATTGTCTCTGTCTATGGGGTGCTGGTAGGGGCCCATTGTCTCTGTCTACAGGGTGATAGTAGGGCCCATTGTCTCTGTCTACAGGGTGATAGTAGGGCCCATTGTCTCTGTCTATGGGGTGCTGGTAGGGGCCCATTGTCTCTGTCTACAGGGTGATAGTAGGGCCCATTGTCTCTGTCTACAGGGTGATAGTAGGGCCCATTGTCTCTGTCTACGGGGTGCTGGTAGGAGCCCATTGTCTCTGTCTACAGGGTGATAGTAGGGCCCATTGTCTCTGTCTACGGGGTGATAGTAGGGCCCATTGTCTCTGTCTACGGGGTGCTGGTAGGGGCCCATTGTCTCTGTCTACGGGGTGCTGGTAGGGGCCCATTGTCTCTGTCTACAGGGTGATAGTAGGGCCCATTGTCTCTGTCTACAGGGTGATAGTAGGGCCCATTGTCTCTGTCTATGGGGTGCTGGTAGGGGCCCATTGTCTCTGTCTACAGGGTGATAGTAGGGCCCATTGTCTCTGTCTACGGGGTGATAGTAGGGCCCATTGTCTCTGTCTACGGGGTGATAGTAGGGCCCATTGTCTCTGTCTATGGGGTGCTGGTAGGGGCCCATTGTCTCTGTCTACAGGGTGATAGTAGGGCCCATTGTCTCTGTCTACGGGGTGATAGTAGGGCCCATTGTCTCTGTCTACGGGGTGCTGGTAGGTGCCCATTGTCTCTGTCTACGGGGTGATAGTAGGGCCCATTGTCTCTGTCTACGGGGTGATAGTAGGGCCCATTGTCTCTGTCTATGGGGTGCTGGTAGGGGCCCATTGTCTCTGTCTACAGGGTGATAGTAGGGCCCATTGTCTCTGTCTACGGGGTGATAGTAGGGCCCATTGTCTCTGTCTACGGGGTGCTGGTAGGTGCCCATTGTCTCTGTCTACGGGGTGATAGTAGGGCCCATTGTCTCTGTCTACAGGGTGATAGTAGGGCCCATTGTCTCTGTCTACGGGGTGCTGGTAGGTGCCCATTGTCTCTGTCTACGGGGTGATAGTAGGGCCCATTGTCTCTGTCTACGGGGTGATAGTAGGGCCCATTGTCTCTGTCTACGGGGTGCTGGTAGGGGCCCATTGTCTCTGTCTACAGGGTGATAGTAGGGCCCATTGTCTCTGTCTACAGGGTGATAGTAGGGCCCATTGTCTCTGTCTACGGGGTGCTGGTAGGTGCCCATTGTCTCTGTCTATGGGGTGCTGGTAGGGGCCCATTGTCTCTGTCTACAGGGTGATAGTAGGGCCCATTGTCTCTGTCTACAGGGTGATAGTAGGGCCCATTGTCTCTGTCTATGGGGTGCTGGTAGGGGCCCATTGTCTCTGTCTACAGGGTGATAGTAGGGCCCATTGTCTCTGTCTACGGGGTGATAGTAGGGCCCATTGTCTCTGTCTACGGGGTGCTGGTAGGTGCCCATTGTCTCTGTCTACGGGCTGCTGGTAGGGGCCCATTGTCTCTGTCTACGGGGTGCTGGTAGGGGCCCATTGTCTCTGTCTACGGGCTGCTGGTAGGGGCCCATTGTCTCTGTCTACGGGGTGCTGGTAGGGGCGCATTGTCTCTGTCTACGGGGTGCTGGTAGGGGCCCATTGTCTCTGTCTACGGGGTGATAGTAGGGCCCATTGTCTCTGTCTACGGGCTGCTGGTAGGGGCCCATTGTCTCTGTCTACGGGGTGCTGGTAGGGGCCCATTGTCTCTGTCTACGGGGTGCTGGTAGGGGCCCATTGTTTCTGTCTACGGGGTGCTGGTAGGGGCGCAGTGTCTCTGTCTACGGGGTGCTGGTAGGGGCCCATTGTCTCTGTCTACGGGGTGCTGGTAGGTGCCCATTGTCTCTGTCTACGGGCTGCTGGTAGGGGCCCATTGTCTCTGTCTACGGGCTGCTGGTAGGGGCCCATTGTCTCTGTCTACGTTGTGCTGTTAGGGGCCCATTGTCTCTGTCTACGGGGTGCTGGTAGGGGCCCATTGTCTCTTTCTACGGGGTGTTGGTAGGGGCCCAAGGCCAACTCTTCTTCTTAATTATGTGACTGACTGCTGTGACCGGATGTGTAAAGTTTACACAATATGTTTCTTTCTGTCTACAGGGTTCTGGTAGGGGCCCCCAAGGCCAACTCTTCCTACAGCAGCTCACTTCACACCCCGGGAGCCGTGTTCAAGTGCCGTGTCCACAGCAACCCAGAGAGACGCTGCACGGAGATGAACCTGGGCCGAGGTCCGTACTGAACCACGAACCACACAGTCACCAGGGAACAGAGCCTTATGGGGAACCACTGAACAACCACACATTATAGTAACCCTAGGACCAGAGGCTTACGGTGAACCACTGAACAACCACACATTATAGTAACCCTAGGACCAGAGCCTTACGATGAACCACTGAACAACCACACATTATAGTAACCCTAGGACCAGAGCCTTATGGTGAACCACTGAACAACCACACATTATAGTAACGCTAGGACCAGAGCCTTACGTGAACCACTGAACAACCACACATTATAGTAACCCTAGGACCAGAGCCTTATGGGGAACCACTGAACAACCACACATTATAGTAACCCTAGGACCAGAGCCTTACGGTGAACCACTGAACAACCACACATTATAGTAACGCTAGGACCAGAGCCTTACGTGAACCACTGAACAACCACACATTATAGTAACCCTAGGACCAGAGCCTTACGTGAACCACTGAACAACCACACATTATAGTAACCCTAGGACCAGAGCCTTACGATGAACCACTGAACAACCACACATTATAGTAACCCTAGGACCAGAGCCTTACGGTGAACCACTGAACAACCACACATTATAGTAACCCTAGGACCAGAGCCTTACGGTGAACCACTGAACAACCACACATTATAGTAACCCTAGGACCAGAGCCTTACGGTGAACCACTGAACAACCACACATTATAGTAACCCTAGGACCAGAGCCTTATGGGGAACCACTGAACAACCACACATTATAGTAACGCTAGGACCAGAGCCTTATGGGGAACCACTGAACAACCACACATTATAGTAACCCTAGGACCAGAGCCTTATGGGGAACCACTGAACAACCACACATTATAGTAACCCTAGGACCAGAGCCTTACGATGAACCACTGAACAACCACACATTATAGTAACCCTAGGACCAGAGCCTTACGGTGAACCACTGAACAACCACACATTATAGTAACCCTAGGACCAGAGCCTTACGATGAACCACTGAACAACCACACATTATAGTAACCCTAGGACCAGAGACTTACGGTGAACCACTGAACAACCACACATTATAGTAACCCTAGGACCAGAGCCTTACGTGAACCACTGAACAACCACACATTATAGTAACCCTAGGACCAGAGCCTTACGGTGAACCACTGAACAACCACACATTATAGTAACGCTAGGACCAGAGCCTTACGGTGAACCACTGAACAACCACACATTATAGTAACCCTAGGACCAGAGCCTTACGATGAACCACTGAACAACCACACATTATAGTAACCCTAGGACCAGAGCCTTACGATGAACCACTGAACAACCACACATTATAGTAACGCTAGGACCAGAGCCTTACGGTGAACCACTGAACAACCACACATTATAGTAACCCTAGGACCAGAGCCTTACGTGAACCACTGAACAACCACACATTATAGTAACCCTAGGACCAGAGCCTTACGATGAACCACTGAACAACCACACATTATAGTAACCCTAGGACCAGAGCCTTACGATGAACCACTGAACAACCACACATTATAGTAACCCTAGGACCAGAGCCTTACGATGAACCACTGAACAACCACACATTATAGTAACGCTAGGACCAGAGCCTTACGGTGAACCACTGAACAACCACACATTATAGTAACCCTAGGACCAGAGCCTTACGTGAACCACTGAACAACCACACATTATAGTAACCCTAGGACCAGAGCCTTATGGGGAACCACTAAACAACCACACATTATAGTAACCCTAGGACCAGAGCCTTACGATGAACCACTGAACAACCACACATTATAGTAACGCTAGGACCAGAGCCTTACGATGAACCACTGAACAACCACACATTATAGTAACCCTAGGACCAGAGCCTTACGATGAACCACTGAACAACCACACATTATAGTAACCCTAGGACCAGAGCCTTACGGTGAACCACTGAACAACCACACATTATAGTAACCCTAGGACCAGAGCCTTACGGTGAACCACTGAACAACCACACATTATAGTAACCCTAGGACCAGAGCCTTACGGTGAACCACTGAACAACCACACATTATAGTAACCCTAGGACCAGAGCCTTATGGGGAACCACTGAACAACCACACATTATAGTAACGCTAGGACCAGAGCCTTATGGGGAACCACTGAACAACCACACATTATAGTAACCCTAGGACCAGAGCCTTATGGGGAACCACTGAACAACCACACATTATAGTAACCCTAGGACCAGAGCCTTACGATGAACCACTGAACAACCACACATTATAGTAACCCTAGGACCAGAGCCTTACGGTGAACCACTGAACAACCACACATTATAGTAACCCTAGGACCAGAGCCTTACGATGAACCACTGAACAACCACACATTATAGTAACCCTAGGACCAGAGACTTACGGTGAACCACTGAACAACCACACATTATAGTAACCCTAGGACCAGAGCCTTACGGTGAACCACTGAACAACCACACATTATAGTAACCCTAGGACCAGAGCCTTACGTGAACCACTGAACAACCACACATTATAGTAACCCTAGGACCAGAGCCTTACGGTGAACCACTGAACAACCACACATTATAGTAACCCTAGGACCAGAGCCTTACGTGAACCACTGAACAACCACACATTATAGTAACCCTAGGACCAGAGCCTTACGGTGAACCACTGAACAACCACACATTATAGTAACCCTAGGACCAGAGCCTTACGATGAACCACTGAACAACCACACATTATAGAAACGCTAGGACCAGAGCCTTACGATGAACCACTGAACAACCACACATTATAGTAACCCTAGGACCAGAGCCTTACGGTGAACCACTGAACAACCACACATTATAGTAACGCTAGGACCAGAGCCTTACGGTGAACCACTGAACAACCACACATTATAGTAACCCTAGGACCAGAGCCTTACGATGAACCACTGAACAACCACACATTATAGTAACCCTAGGACCAGAGCCTTATGGTGAACCACTGAACAACCACACATTATAGTAACGCTAGGACCAGAGCCTTACGGTGAACCACTGAACAACCACACATTATAGTAACCCTAGGACCAGAGCCTTACGTGAACCACTGAACAACCACACATTATAGTAACCCTAGGACCAGAGCCTTACGATGAACCACTGAACAACCACACATTATAGTAACCCTAGGACCAGAGCCTTACGATGAACCACTGAACAACCACACATTATAGTAACCCTAGGACCAGAGCCTTACGATGAACCACTGAACAACCACACATTATAGTAACGCTAGGACCAGAGCCTTACGGTGAACCACTGAACAACCACACATTATAGTAACCCTAGGACCAGAGCCTTACGTGAACCACTGAACAACCACACATTATAGTAACCCTAGGACCAGAGCCTTATGGGGAACCACTAAACAACCACACATTATAGTAACCCTAGGACCAGAGCCTTACGATGAACCACTGAACAACCACACATTATAGTAACGCTAGGACCAGAGCCTTACGATGAACCACTGAACAACCACACATTATAGTAACCCTAGGACCAGAGCCTTACGATGAACCACTGAACAACCACACATTATAGTAACCCTAGGACCAGAGCCTTACGGGGAACCACTGAACAACCACACATTATAGTAACCCTAGGACCAGAGCCTTACGATGAACCACTGAACAACCACACATTATAGTAACCCTAGGACCAGAGCCTTACGATGAACCACTGAACAACCACACATTATAGTAACCCTAGGACCAGAGCCTTACGATGAACCACTGAACAACCACACATTATAGTAACGCTAGGACCAGAGCCTTACGGTGAACCACTGAACAACCACACATTATAGTAACCCTAGGACCAGAGCCTTACGGTGAACCACTGAACAACCACACATTATAGTAACCCTAGGACCAGAGCCTTACGGTGAACCACTGAACAACCACACATTATAGTAACCCTAGGACCAGATCCTTACGGTGAACCACTGAACAACCACACATTATAGTAACGCTAGGACCAGAGCCTTATGGGGAACCACTGAACAACCACACATTATAGTAACCCTAAGACCAGAGCCTTACGGTGAACCACTGAACAACCACACATTATAGTAACCCTAGGACCAGAGCCTTACGTGAACCACTGAACAACCACACATTATAGTAACCCTAGGACCAGAGCCTTACGGTGAACCACTGAACATCCACACATTATAGTAACCCTAGGACCAGAGCCTTACGTGAACCACTGAACAACCACACATTATAGTAACCCTAGGACCAGAGCCTTACGGTGAACCACTGAACAACCACACATTATAGTAACCCTAGGACCAGAGCCTTACGATGAACCACTGAACAACCACACATTATAGAAACGCTAGGACCAGAGCCTTACGATGAACCACTGAACAACCACACATTATAGTAACCCTAGGACCAGAGCCTTACGATGAACCACTGAACAACCACACATTATAGTAACCCTAGGACCAGAGCCTTACGGTGAACCACTGAACAACCACACATTATAGTAACCCTAGGACCAGAGCCTTACGGTGAACCACTGAACAACCACACATTATAGTAACCCTAGGACCAGAGCCTTACGATGAACCACTGAACAACCACACATTATAGTAACCCTAGGACCAGAGCCTTACGATGAACCACTGAACAACCACACATTATAGTAACCCTAGGACCAGAGCCTTACGATGAACCACTGAACAACCACACATTATAGAAACGCTAGGACCAGAGCCTTACGGTGAACCACTGAACAACCACACATTATAGTAACCCTAGGACCAGAGCCTTACGGTGAACCACTGAACAACCACACATTATAGTAACCCTAGGACCAGAGCCTTACGTGAACCACTGAACAACCACACATTATAGTAACCCTAGGACCAGAGCCTTACGGTGAACCACTGAACAACCACACATTATAGTAACCCTAGGACCAGAGCCTTACGTGAACCACTGAACAACCACACATTATAGTAACCCTAGGACCAGAGCCTTACGGTGAACCACTGAACAACCACACATTATAGTAACCCTAGGACCAGAGCCTTACGATGAACCACTGAACAACCACACATTATAGTAACCCTAGGACCAGAGCCTTACGATGAACCACTGAACAACACACATTATAGTAACCCTAGGACCAGAGCCTTACGATGAACCACTGAACAACCACACATTATAGTAACCCTAGGACCAGAGCCTTACGATGAACCACTGAACAACCACACATTATAGTAACCCTAGGACCAGAGCCTTACGATGAACCACTGAACAACCACACATTATAGTAACCCTAGGACCAGAGCCTTACGATGAACCACTGAACAACCACACATTATAGTAACCCTAGGACCAGAGCCTTACGATGAACCACTGAACAACCACACATTATAGTAACCCTAGGACCAGAGCCTTACGATGAACCACTGAACAACCACACATTATAGTAACCCTAGGACCAGAGCCTTACGATGAACCACTGAACAACCACACATTATAGTAACCCTAGGACCAGAGCCTTACGGTGAACCACTGAACAACCACACATTATAGTAACGCTAGGACCAGAGCCTTACGGCGAACCACTGAACAACCACACATTATAGTAACCCTAGGACCAGAGCCTTACGTGAACCACTGAACAACCACACATTATAGTAACCCTAGGACCAGAGCCTTACGATGAACCACTGAACAACCACACATTATAGTAACCCTAGGACCAGAGCCTTACGATGAACCACTGAACAACCACACATTATAGTAACCCTAGGACCAGAGCCTTACGATGAACCACTGAACAACCACACATTATAGTAACCCTATGACCAGAGCCTTACGGTGAACCACTGAACAACCACACATTATAGTAACCCTAGGACCAGAGCCTTACGATGAACCACTGAACAACCACACATTATAGTAACGCTAGGACCAGAGCCTTACGATGAACCACTGAACAACCACACATTATAGTAACGCTAGGACCAGAGCCTTACGATGAACCACTGAACAACCACACATTATAGTAACCCTAGGACCAGAGCCTTACGATGAACCACTGAACAACCACACATTATAGTAACCCTAGGACCAGAGCCTTATGGGGAACCACTGAACAACCACACATTATAGTAACCCTAGGACCAGAGCCTTACGTGAACCACTGAACAACCACACATTATAGTAACCCTAGGACCAGAGCCTTACGGTGAACCACTGAACAACCACACATTATAGTAACCCTAGGACCAGAGCCTTACGATGAACCACTGAACAACCACACATTATAGTAACCCTAGGACCAGAGCCTTACGATGAACCACTGAACAACACACATTATAGTAACCCTAGGACCAGAGCCTTACGATGAACCACTGAACAACCACACATTATAGTAACCCTAGGACCAGAGCCTTACGATGAACCACTGAACAACCACACATTATAGTAACCCTAGGACCAGAGCCTTACGATGAACCACTGAACAACCACACATTATAGTAACCCTAGGACCAGAGCCTTACGATGAACCACTGAACAACCACACATTATAGTAACCCTAGGACCAGAGCCTTACGATGAACCACTGAACAACCACACATTATAGTAACCCTAGGACCAGAGCCTTACGATGAACCACTGAACAACCACACATTATAGTAACCCTAGGACCAGAGCCTTACGATGAACCACTGAACAACCACACATTATAGTAACCCTAGGACCAGAGCCTTACGATGAACCACTGAACAACCACACATTATAGTAACCCTAGGACCAGAGCCTTACGTGAACCACTGAACAACCACACATTATAGTAACCCTAGGACCAGAGCCTTACGGTGAACCACTGAACAACCACACATTATAGTAACCCTAGGACCAGAGCCTTACGATGAACCACTGAACAACCACACATTATAGTAACCCTAGGACCAGAGCCTTACGATGAACCACTGAACAACCACACATTATAGTAACGCTAGGACCAGAGCCTTACGGTGAACCACTGAACAACCACACATTATAGTAACCCTAGGACCAGAGCCTTACGATGAACCACTGAACAACCACACATTATAGTAACCCTAGGACCAGAGCCTTACGATGAACCACTGAACAACCACACATTATAGTAACCCTAGGACCAGAGCCTTACGGTGAACCACTGAACAACCACACATTATAGTAACCCTAGGACCAGAGCCTTACGATGAACCACTGAACAACCACACATTATAGTAACCCTAGGACCAGAGCCTTACGATGAACCACTGAACAACCACACATTATAGTAACCCTAGGACCAGAGCCTTACGGTGAACCACTGAACAACCACACATTATAGTAACCCTAGGACCAGAGCCTTACGATGAACCACTGAACAACCACACATTATAGTAACCCTAGGACCAGAGCCTTACGATGAACCACTGAACAACCACACATTATAGTAACCCTAGGACCAGAGCCTTACGGTGAACCACTGAACAACCACACATTATAGTAACCCTAGGACCAGAGCCTTACGATGAACCACTGAACAACCACACATTATAGTAACCCTAGGACCAGAGCCTTACGATGAACCACTGAACAACCACACATTATAGTAACCCTAGGACCAGAGCCTTACGATGAACCACTGAACAACCACACATTATAGTAACCCTAGGACCAGAGCCTTACGATGAACCACTGAACAACCACACATTATAGTAACCCTAGGACCAGAGCCTTACGATGAACCACTGAACAACCACACATTATAGTAACCCTAGGACCAGAGCCTTACGATGAACCACTGAACAACCACACATTATAGTAACCCTAGGACCAGAGCCTTACGATGAACCACTGAACAACCACACATTATAGTAACCCTAGGACCAGAGCCTTACGATGAACCACTGAACAACCACACATTATAGTAACCATAGGACCAGAGCCTTACGATGAACCACTGAACAACCACACATTATAGTAACCCTAGGACCAGAGCCTTACGATGAACCACTGAACAACCACACATTATAGTAACCCTAGGACCAGAGCCTTACGATGAACCACTGAACAACCACACATTATAGTAACCCTAGGACCAGAGCCTTACGGTGAACCACTGAACAACCACACATTATAGTAACCCTAGGACCAGAGCCTTACGATGAACCACTGAACAACCACACATTATAGTAACCCTAGGACCAGAGCCTTATGGGGAACCACTGAACAACCACACATTATAGTAACCCTAGGACCAGAGCTTTACGATGAACCACTGAACAACCACACATTATAGTAACCCTAGGACCAGAGCCTTACGATGAACCACTGAACAACCACACATTATAGTAACCCTAGGACCAGAGCCTTACGGTGAACCACTGAACAACCACACATTATAGTAACCCTAGGACCAGAGCCTTACGATGAACCACTGAACAACCACACATTATAGTAACCCTAGGACCAGAGCCTTACGGTGAACCACTGAACAACCACACATTATAGTAACCCTAGGACCAGAGCCTTATGGGGAACCACTGAACAACCACACATTATAGTAACCCTAGGACCAGAGCCTTACGATGAACCACTGAACAACCACACATTATAGTAACCCTAGGACCAGAGCCTTACGATGAACCACTGAACAACCACACATTATAGTAACCCTAGGACCAGAGCCTTACGATGAACCACTGAACAACCACACATTATAGTAACCCTAGGACCAGAGCCTTACGGTGAACCACTGAACAACCACACATTATAGTAACCCTAGGACCAGAGCCTTACGATGAACCACTGAACAACCACACATTATAGTAACCCTAGGACCAGAGCCTTACGATGAACCACTGAACAACCACACATTATAGTAACCCTAGGACCAGAGCCTTACGATGAACCACTGAACAACCACACATTATAGTAACCCTAGGACCAGAGCCTTACGATGAACCACTGAACAACCACACATTATAGTAACCCTAGGACCAGAGCCTTATGGGGAACCACTGAACAACCACACATTATAGTAACCCTAGGACCAGAGCTTTACGATGAACCACTGAACAACCACACATTATAGTAACCCTAGGACCAGAGCCTTACGATGAACCACTGAACAACCACACATTATAGTAACCCTAGGACCAGAGCCTTACGGTGAACCACTGAACAACCACACATTATAGTAACCCTAGGACCAGAGCCTTACGATGAACCACTGAACAACCACACATTATAGTAACCCTAGGACCAGAGCCTTACGGTGAACCACTGAACAACCACACATTATAGTAACCCTAGGACCAGAGCCTTATGGGGAACCACTGAACAACCACACATTATAGTAACCCTAGGACCAGAGCCTTACGGTGAACCACTGAACAACCACACATTATAGTAACCCTAGGACCAGAGCCTTACGGTGAACCACTGAACAACCACACATTATAGTAACCCTAGGACCAGAGCCTTACGATGAACCACTGAACAACCACACATTATAGTAACCCTAGGACCAGAGCCTTACGATGAACCACTGAACAACCACACATTATAGTAACCCTAGGACCAGAGCCTTACGGTGAACCACTGAACAACCACACATTATAGTAACCCTAGGACCAGAGCCTTACGATGAACCACTGAACAACCACACATTATAGTAACCCTAGGACCAGAGCCTTATGGGGAACCACTGAACAACCACACATTATAGTAACCCTAGGACCAGAGCCTTACGATGAACCACTGAACAACCACACATTATAGTAACCCTAGGACCAGAGCCTTACGATGAACCACTGAACAACCACACATTATAGTAACCCTAGGACCAGAGCCTTACGGTGAACCACTGAACAACCACACATTATAGTAACCCTAGGACCAGAGCCTTACGATGAACCACTGAACAACCACACATTATAGTAACCCTAGGACCAGAGCCTTACGGTGAACCACTGAACAACCACACATTATAGTAACCCTAGGACCAGAGCCTTATGGGGAACCACTGAACAACCACACATTATAGTAACCCTAGGACCAGAGCCTTACGATGAACCACTGAACAACCACACATTATAGTAACCCTAGGACCAGAGCCTTACGATGAACCACTGAACAACCACACATTATAGTAACCCTAGGACCAGAGCCTTACGATGAACCACTGAACAACCACACATTATAGTAACCCTAGGACCAGAGCCTTACGGTGAACCACTGAACAACCACACATTATAGTAACCCTAGGACCAGAGCCTTACAATGAACCACTGAACAACCACACATTATAGTAACCCTAGGACCAGAGCCTTACGATGAACCACTGAACAACCACACATTATAGTAACCCTAGGACCAGAGCCTTATGATGAACCACTGAACAACCACACATTATAGTAACCCTAGGACCAGAGCCTTACGATGAACCACTGAACAACCACACATTATAGTAACCCTAGGACCAGAGCCTTATGGGGAACCACTGAACAACCACACATTATAGTAACCCTAGGACCAGAGCTTTACGATGAACCACTGAACAACCACACATTATAGTAACCCTAGGACCAGAGCCTTACGATGAACCACTGAACAACCACACATTATAGTAACCCTAGGACCAGAGCCTTACGGTGAACCACTGAACAACCACACATTATAGTAACCCTAGGACCAGAGCCTTACGATGAACCACTGAACAACCACACATTATAGTAACCCTAGGACCAGAGCCTTACGGTGAACCACTGAACAACCACACATTATAGTAACCCTAGGACCAGAGCATTATGGTGAACCACTGAACAACCACACATTATAGTAACCCTAGGACCAGAGCCTTATGGTGAACCACTGAACAACCACACATTATAGTAACCCTAGGACCAGAGCCTTACGATGAACCACTGAACAACCACACATTATAGTAACCCTAGGACCAGAGCCTTACGATGAACCACTGAACAACCACACATTATAGTAACCCTAGGACCAGAGCCTTACGTGAACCACTGAACAACCACACATTATAGTAACCCTAGGACCAGAGCCTTACGGTGAACCACTGAACAACCACACATTATAGTAACCCTAGGACCAGAGCCTTACGATGAACCACTGAACAACCACACATTATAGTAACCCTAGGACCAGAGCCTTACGGTGAACCACTGAACAACCACACATTATAGTAACCCTAGGACCAGAGCATTATGGTGAACCACTGAACAACCACACATTATAGTAACCCTAGGACCAGAGCCTTACGATGAACCACTGAACAACCACACATTATAGTAACCCTAGGACCAGAGCCTTACGATGAACCACTGAACAACCACACATTATAGTAACCCTAGGACCAGAGCCTTACGTGAACCACTGAACAACCACACATTATAGTAACCCTAGGACCAGAGCCTTACGGTGAACCACTGAACAACCACACATTATAGTAACCCTAGGACCAGAGCCTTACGATGAACCACTGAACAACCACACATTATAGTAACCCTAGGACCAGAGCCTTACGATGAACCACTGAACAACCACACATTATAGTAACGCTAGGACCAGAGCCTTACGGTGAACCACTGAACAACCACACATTATAGTAACCCTAGGACCAGAGCCTTACGATGAACCACTGAACAACCACACATTATAGTAACCCTAGGACCAGAGCCTTACGATGAACCACTGAACAACCACACATTATAGTAACCCTAGGACCAGAGCCTTACGGTGAACCACTGAACAACCACACATTATAGTAACCCTAGGACCAGAGCCTTACGATGAACCACTGAACAACCACACATTATAGTAACCCTAGGACCAGAGCCTTACGATGAACCACTGAACAACCACACATTATAGTAACCCTAGGACCAGAGCCTTACGGTGAACCACTGAACAACCACACATTATAGTAACCCTAGGACCAGAGCCTTACGATGAACCACTGAACAACCACACATTATAGTAACCCTAGGACCAGAGCCTTACGGTGAACCACTGAACAACCACACATTATAGTAACCCTAGGACCAGAGCCTTACGATGAACCACTGAACAACCACACATTATAGTAACCCTAGGACCAGAGCCTTACGATGAACCACTGAACAACCACACATTATAGTAACCCTAGGACCAGAGCCTTACGATGAACCACTGAACAACCACACATTATAGTAACCCTAGGACCAGAGCCTTACGATGAACCACTGAACAACCACACATTATAGTAACCCTAGGACCAGAGCCTTACGATGAACCACTGAACAACCACACATTATAGTAACCCTAGGACCAGAGCCTTACGATGAACCACTGAACAACCACACATTATAGTAACCCTAGGACCAGAGCCTTACGATGAACCACTGAACAACCACACATTATAGTAACCCTAGGACCAGAGCCTTACGATGAACCACTGAACAACCACACATTATAGTAACCCTAGGACCAGAGCCTTACGATGAACCACTGAACAACCACACATTATAGTAACCCTAGGACCAGAGCCTTACGATGAACCACTGAACAACCACACATTATAGTAACCCTAGGACCAGAGCCTTACGATGAACCACTGAACAACCACACATTATAGTAACCCTAGGACCAGAGCCTTACGATGAACCACTGAACAACCACACATTATAGTAACCCTAGGACCAGAGCCTTACGATGAACCACTGAACAACCACACATTATAGTAACCCTAGGACCAGAGCCTTACGATGAACCACTGAACAACCACACATTATAGTAACCCTAGGACCAGAGCCTTACGGTGAACCACTGAACAACCACACATTATAGTAACCCTAGGACCAGAGCCTTACGATGAACCACTGAACAACCACACATTATAGTAACCCTAGGACCAGAGCCTTATGGGGAACCACTGAACAACCACACATTATAGTAACCCTAGGACCAGAGCTTTACGATGAACCACTGAACAACCACACATTATAGTAACCCTAGGACCAGAGCCTTACGATGAACCACTGAACAACCACACATTATAGTAACCCTAGGACCAGAGCCTTACGGTGAACCACTGAACAACCACACATTATAGTAACCCTAGGACCAGAGCCTTACGATGAACCACTGAACAACCACACATTATAGTAACCCTAGGACCAGAGCCTTACGGTGAACCACTGAACAACCACACATTATAGTAACCCTAGGACCAGAGCCTTATGGGGAACCACTGAACAACCACACATTATAGTAACCCTAGGACCAGAGCCTTACGATGAACCACTGAACAACCACACATTATAGTAACCCTAGGACCAGAGCCTTATGGGGAACCACTGAACAACCACACATTATAGTAACCCTAGGACCAGAGCCTTACGATGAACCACTGAACAACCACACATTATAGTAACCCTAGGACCAGAGCCTTACGATGAACCACTGAACAACCACACATTATAGTAACCCTAGGACCAGAGCCTTATGGTGAACCACTGAACAACCACACATTATAGTAACCCTAGGACCAGAGCCTTACGATGAACCACTGAACAACCACACATTATAGTAACCCTAGGACCAGAGCCTTATGGGGAACCACTGAACAACCACACATTATAGTAACCCTAGGACCAGAGCCTTACGATGAACCACTGAACAACCACACATTATAGTAACCCTAGGACCAGAGCCTTACGATGAACCACTGAACAACCACACATTATAGTAACCCTAGGACCAGAGCCTTACGATGAACCACTGAACAACCACACATTATAGTAACCCTAGGACCAGAGCCTTACGGTGAACCACTGAACAACCACACATTATAGTAACCCTAGGACCAGAGCCTTACGATGAACCACTGAACAACCACACATTATAGTAACCCTAGGACCAGAGCCTTACGATGAACCACTGAACAACCACACATTATAGTAACCCTAGGACCAGAGCCTTACGATGAACCACTGAACAACCACACATTATAGTAACCCTAGGACCAGAGCCTTACGATGAACCACTGAACAACCACACATTATAGTAACCCTAGGACCAGAGCCTTACGATGAACCACTGAACAACCACACATTATAGTAACCCTAGGACCAGAGCCTTACGGTGAACCACTGAACAACCACACATTATAGTAACCCTAGGACCAGAGCCTTATGGGGAACCACTGAACAACCACACATTATAGTAACCCTAGGACCAGAGCCTTACGGTGAACCACTGAACAACCACACATTATAGTAACCCTAGGACCAGAGCCTTACGATGAACCACTGAACAACCACACATTATAGTAACCCTAGGACCAGAGCCTTACGATGAACCACTGAACAACCACACATTATAGTAACCCTAGGACCAGAGCCTTACGGTGAACCACTGAACAACCACACATTATAGTAACCCTAGGACCAGAGCCTTACGATGAACCACTGAACAACCACACATTATAGTAACCCTAGGACCAGAGCCTTATGGGGAACCACTGAACAACCACACATTATAGTAACCCTAGGACCAGAGCCTTACGATGAACCACTGAACAACCACACATTATAGTAACCCTAGGACCAGAGCCTTACGATGAACCACTGAACAACCACACATTATAGTAACCCTAGGACCAGAGCCTTACGGTGAACCACTGAACAACCACACATTATAGTAACCCTAGGACCAGAGCCTTACGATGAACCACTGAACAACCACACATTATAGTAACCCTAGGACCAGAGCCTTACGGTGAACCACTGAACAACCACACATTATAGTAACCCTAGGACCAGAGCCTTATGGGGAACCACTGAACAACCACACATTATAGTAACCCTAGGACCAGAGCCTTACGATGAACCACTGAACAACCACACATTATAGTAACCCTAGGACCAGAGCCTTACGATGAACCACTGAACAACCACACATTATAGTAACCCTAGGACCAGAGCCTTACGATGAACCACTGAACAACCACACATTATAGTAACCCTAGGACCAGAGCCTTACGGTGAACCACTGAACAACCACACATTATAGTAACCCTAGGACCAGAGCCTTACGATGAACCACTGAACAACCACACATTATAGTAACCCTAGGACCAGAGCTTTACGATGAACCACTGAACAACCACACATTATAGTAACCCTAGGACCAGAGCCTTATGATGAACCACTGAACAACCACACATTATAGTAACCCTAGGACCAGAGCCTTACGATGAACCACTGAACAACCACACATTATAGTAACCCTAGGACCAGAGCCTTATGGGGAACCACTGAACAACCACACATTATAGTAACCCTAGGACCAGAGCCTTACGATGAACCACTGAACAACCACACATTATAGTAACCCTAGGACCAGAGCCTTAAGATGAACCACTGAACAACCACACATTATAGTAACCCTAGGACCAGAGCCTTACGGTGAACCACTGAACAACCACACATTATAGTAACCCTAGGACCAGAGCCTTACGGTGGTGTCATGCCAGTAGGGGGCACAAAGGCATGTGCCCCCTCAGATTTGTGTTGTTTTAGAATTTTTCAGATCTTCAATTAATTACTAAACTTTTAAACCCAAATTGTATCATAATTATTGATAAGAAAATCTGTCAGCTGTATTTTGTGAAGGGGGTACACCGACTGGGCCAGCAATGTTATGAAGTTGTTTTAATCTTGCCAGCTAGATAGATTCCCTATCTCCCAACCTTATAACTAGCTGCCAAGCCAGTTAGAGTAGCTTGTTTAACCATTTTACATATTTTTTTATATAGAATTAGGCATAGTGATTTTGGTTATAGATTGCAGGAAAAAGCTGTTTCACGTACTTCGTGCACCATTTAACATAATAATGTCGAGGTGCCAAAAGTTCCAAAATATTTTGATAGATAGGATTGTTTTAACTAATATTTTCCAAGTGGTTATGCCAGAAGGTTTGAGCCGAAGACATTTCCTGCAGTTCCTTTTCTTGTGGTCGAGAGAGAAGGTTTATGTGGGTTTAATAGAAACCCCTACTTACTACTCACTGTCACCAACAAGACATACGTTATTAAACAAAGCGTCAGGCCAAACTTGGGGCCTTGTTGCAGTGCCCTCTCCCCCCTTGGTCTCTCTGGTCTCTCTGTGTCTCCCCCCTCGGTCTCTCTGGTCTCTCTGTGTCTCCCCCCTCGGTCTCTCTGGTCTCTCTGTGTCTCCCCCCTCGGTCTCTCTGGTCTCTCTGTGTCTCCCCCCTCGGTCTCTCTGGTCTCTCTGTGTCTCCCCCCTCGGTCTCTCTGTGTCTCCCCCCTCGGTCTCTCTGGTCTCTCTGTGTCTCCCCCCTCGGTCTCTCTGGTCTCTCTGTGTCTCCCCCTCGGTCTCTCTGATCTCTCTGTGTTTCCCCCTCTGTCTCTTTGGTCTCTCTGTGTCTCCCCCCTCGGTCTCTCTGGTCTCTCTGTGTCACCCCCTCTGTTTCTTTGGTCTCTCTGTGTCTCCCCCTCTGTCTCTTTGTCTCTCTGTCTCTCCCCCATGTCTTTCTGATCTTTGTCTCTCCCCCTCTGTCTCTCTGGTCTCTCTGTCTCTCCTCCATGTCTTTCTGATCTCTGTCTCTCCCCCTCTGTCTCTCCCCCTCTGTTTCTCCCCCTCTGTCTCTCCGTCTCTGATCTCTGTCTCTGATCTCTGTCTCTCCCCCTCTGTCTCTCCCCCTCTGTCTTTCTGGTCTCTCTGTGTCTCTCTGTCTCCCCCCCAATGTCTCTCTGGTCTCTTTGTGTCTCCCCCTCTGTCTCTCTGGTCTCTTTGTGTCTCCCCCTCTGTCTCTCTGGTCTCTCTGTGTCTCCCCCTCTGTCTTCCCCACCTGTCTCTCTTTCTCTCTCCCCCTCTGTCTCTCTGGTCTCTCCCCCATTGTCCCTCTGTCTCTGGTCTCTCTGTCTCTGCCCCGTTGTCTCGCTGTTTCTGACCATCTGCCCCGTTGTCTCTCTATCTCTGCCCCTCTGTCTCTCTGGTTCACTGTCTCTGTCTCTCTTCTTTCTCTCTCTCTCTCTCTCTCTCTCTCTCTCTTTTCTTGTCTCTCTGTTTCTGTCTCTCTGTTTCTGTCTCTCTGTCTCTCTCACACTCTCTCTTTCCGGTCTCTAAGTCTCTCTTGTTTTACTCTCTCCCCCTCTTTCTCTCTGGTCTCTCTCTCTCATCTCCCTGTCTCTCCCCCTCTGTCTCTTTGGTCTCTCCCTCTTTGTCTCTCCCCCTCTGTCTCTCTGGTCTCTCTGTTTCACTGTCTCTGTCTCTCTCTCTCTCTCTCTCTCTCTCTCTCTCTCTCTCTCTCTCTCTCTCTCTCTCTCTCTCTCTCTCTCTCTTGTCTCTCCCCTCTGTCTCTCCCCTCTGTCTCTCCCCTCTGTCTCTCCCCTCTGTCTCTCCCCTCTGTCTCTCCCCTCTGTCTCTCCCCTCAGTCTCTCTGTCTCTCTCATCTTCCTGTATCTCCCCTTCTGTCTCTCTCGTCTCCATGTCTCTCCCCCTCTGTCTCTCCAACTCTGTGTCTCTCTCTTCCCCTCTGTCTCCCTGGTCTCTCTGTTTCACTGTCTCTGTCCCTCCCCTTTCTCTCTCTCTCTCTCTCTTTTCTTGTCTCTCTGTTTCTGTCTCTTTCTCTCTCTCTCTCCCCCTCTGCCTCTGTCTCTTTCATCATCTCTCTCTCTCTCTCTCTCTCTCTCTCTCTCTCTCTCTCTCTCTCTCTCTCTCTCTCTCTCTCTCTCTCTCTCTCTCTCTCTCTCTCTCTCTCTCTCTCTCTCCCCCCCCCTCTGTCTCTCCCCTTCTTTCTCCCTGGTCTCTCTGGTCTCTCTGTCTATCTCCCCCTCTGTCTCTTTGGTCTCTTACTCTTTGTCCCTCTGTCTCTCTCCTCTCTGTCTCTCCCCCTTTTTCTCTCTGTCTCTCCCCCTCTGTCTCCATGTCTCTCTCACCCTCTGGTCTCTCTGGTCTCTCTGTCTCTCCCCGTCTCTGTCTTTCCCGCTATGTCTCTCTGGTCTCTCTCATCTCCCTGTCTCTCCCCCTCTGTTTCTCCACCTCTGTCTCTTTGGTCTCTCTGTTTCTCTCATCTGCCTGTCTCTCTGTCTCTGTCTCTCTCCCTCTCTCTCCCCCTCTGCCTCTCTCGTCTTCCTGTCTCTCTGTCTCTCCCGCTGTGTCTCTTGGGTCTCTGGTCTCCCTCTTTCTCTGGTCTCCCTGTCTCTCCCCCTCTGTCTCTCTCTCTCTCTCTCTCTCCCCCTCTGTCTTCCTGGTCTCTCTGTCTCTTCCCCTCTCTCTCCCCCTCCGTCTCTCTTGTCTCTCTGTCTCGCCCCCTCTCTCTCCCCCTCCGTCTCTCTGTCTCTGCCCCTCTGTCTCTCTGGTCTCTGTCTCTGCCCCTCTGTCTCTCTGTCTCTGCCCCTCTGTCTCTCTGGTCTCTGTCTCTGCCCCTCTGTCTCGCTGGTCTCTGTCTCTGCCCCTCTGTCTCTCTGTCTCTGCCCCTCTGTCTCTCTGGTCTCTGTCTCTGCCCCTCTGTCTCGCTGGTCTCTGTCTCACTGGTCTCTGTCCCTGCCCCTCTCCCCCTCTGTATCGCTGGTCTCTCTGATTCACTGTCTCTGTCTCCCCGTCTCTCTCTCCCTCTCTCTCATACACATGCACACACACACCAAGAGGGAGAGAGGGCTACTATGAATCACACCAGACAGAGGGAGTTCAGCCCCAGGTTGTCTCAGAGAAAATATTAGCGATGAACTCTGGAAGTAGCCTCAATTATAACTTTACTTATTTACACTGATTGGTCCAGTAAATGTGTGCACGTCTCAAATGGCACCCTCTTTCCTATATAGCCTAGTGCACTACTTTTCAACAGAGCCCTATGGTGCCTGGTCAAAAGTAGTGCACTATAGGGCAAAGGATGCCATTAGAGACACAACCTGTCATCTGAGACGGGAGGCAGAGGAACTGAACCGTTTAAGGGTTGTTGGTACCCATGATGAGAGAGAGATCCCTACTGCTTTTTTCTAAAGTTAATAGTTAGATTCAGACTCTGTAAAGCAGCGCCTTGATTGCACAATTCCTCTGGTGATGCCTTTGAATTCACCCAACAGATCCTAATCAACGTTATTTACCAGTTTAGTGCATTCTTGTTAAAGTGAATAAGTGTGTTCCTTTCCTACTGCTGTTTACAGGCTTATGTCTTCATGGCACTCATGTTTTTATGTCTGAGGCTGCGTCGCAAATGGCCCCCTATGTCCTTATGGGCCCTGGTCAAATGTAGTTCACTTTGCCATTTGGGGTGGAGACAGTCTTACTCCTTTCTCAGACATTCCTTAGGTCTTTTTGATCTTCATTAAGATTTAAGAATTGCTTAAAGTTGACATCCAATGCAATTAGAGGCCTAGAAACCAGTCAAAATATAGCCCAGCACCATTAAAGGGATGTATAATTGTCTAAGCCACTTTTATCTGTTAGCAAAAGTTAAATAATTGGTGAGCTCCTTTGGCCTAGAGGCCTGCTACACACTCTGTAATGATTAAACAGGGTAGGATGACCTTACTGCAACTCTGTTCCTAATGGCACCCTATTCCCTACATAGATCTCTGGTTAAAAGTAATGCACTATGGGTGCTATTTCAAATGAAAATCTAATTGTATTAGTCACATGCACTGAATACAACAGGTGTAGACCTAACAGTGAAATGCTTACTTACGAGCCCCTAACCAACAATGCAGTTAAAAAAAATATAAGAATAAGAAATAAAAGAAACAAGTAATTAAAGAGCAGCAGTAAAATAACAATAACGAGGCTATATACAGAGGGGTACTGGTACAGAGTCAATGTGCGGGGGCACCGGTTAGTCAAGGTAATTGAGGTAATATGTACATGTAGGTAGAGTTATTAAAGTGACTATGCATAGATGATAACAACAGAGAGTAGCAATGGTGTAAAAGAGGGGGGGCAATGGAAATAGTCTGGGTAGCCATTTGATTAGATGCTTATGAGTCTTATGGCTTGGGGGTAGAAGCTCTTTAGAAGCCTTTTGGACCTAGACTTGGCGCTCCGGTACCGCTTGCCGTGTGGTAGCAGAGAGAACAGTCTGACTAGGGTGGCTGAAGTCTTTGACAATTTTTAGGGCCTTCCTCTGACACTGCCTGGTATAGAGGTCCTGGATGGCAGGAAGGTTGGCCCCAGTGATGTACTGGGCCGTATGCACTACCCTCTGTAGTGCCTTGCGGTCGGGGGCCGAGCAGTTGCCATACCAGGTAGTGATGCAACCAGTCAGGATGCTCTCGATGGTGCAGCTGTAGAACCTTTTGAGGATCTGAGGACCCCTGCCAACTCTTTTCAGTTTCCTGAGGGGGAATAGGTTTTGTCGTATATGGCCTCATTATTGTTATTTTATTGTGTTACTTTTTTTAACTTAAAAAAAAAAAAAACTTTAGTTTGTTTAGTTAATATTTTCTTAACTCTATTTTCTTAAAACTGCATTGTTGGTTAAGGGCTTGTAAGTAAGCATTTCACGGTAAGGTCTACACCTGTTGTATTCATCGCATGTGACAAATAACATTTGATTTTAATTTGACACACACACACACTACATGGGCTTGTCAACACTGATAAAAGGCTGTCAGGTATTCAGTCCATGGCCTAAAATTGTCAGACTGTTCAACAGTAAACCTCACTTAAACCAGGGTTGAACCCAGGTTGTCCCTATGCCTTAAGACTGTGTTCGCTGGATGAGCTAAAGCCAAGGCATTATGTAAAGGCAGCTAACACAAGTCCTCAGACCTCAAGCAAGATAACTGATCATGGGAACAAAGTTCACCGAACCACTTCTGCTACATCTACAAAAGATCAAAGATCAACTTCAGCTAGTATTTAGAACTGTATTAGAGACTGTCTCTAGGTATCCCGTCCATCGGTTGGCTCCCGGAGAATGGGAAAGTTATCCTCTTTGTAACGCCATATTACAGCCATTGTTAACACTTCTGTCCCACTCCTGCAGGGAATAAGCCCCGGGAGTCTTGTGGGAAGACGTGCCAGGGAGACAGGGATGATGAGTGGATGGGGGTCAGCCTCGCCCGGCAGGACAAACCCAATGGCAAAATACTGGTGAGTTCAAAGGTCACAGTACAGCCCTGTACATCTGTTTGAATCATCCGTTTCATCTGTGTGTCCAGAAGTCTATACTTGCACATTCCCTTACATTGGACCCATAGCACTCACGTCTGTAGCCATGAAGTGCTTTGAAAGGCTGGTCATGGCCCACATCAACACCATTATCCCAGAAACCCTAGACCCACTCCAATTTGCATATCGCACCAACAGATCCACAGATGATGCAATCTCTATTGCACTCCACACTGCCCTTTCCCACCTGGACAAAAGGAACACCTGTGTGAGAATGCTATTCATTGACTACAGCTCAGCGTTCAACACCATAGTGCCCTCAAAGCTCATCACCTAGCTAAGGACCCTGGGACTAAACACCTCCCTCTGCAACTGGATCCTGGACTTCCTGACGGGCCGCTCTCAGATGGTAAGGGCAGGTAACAACACATCCGCAATGCTGATCCTCAACACAGGGGCCCCTCAGGGGTGCGTGCTCAGTACCCTCCTGTACTCCCTGTTCACTCATGACTGCATGGCCAGGCACGACTCCAACACCATCATTAAGTTTGATGATGACACAACAGTGCTAGGCCTGATCACCGGGAGGAGATCAGAGACCTGGCCGTGTGGTGCCAGGACAACAACCTCTCCCTCAACGTGATCAAGACAAAAGGAGATGATTGTGGACTACCGGAAAAGGAGGACCGAGCACGCCCCCATTCTCATCGATGGAGCTGCAGTGGAGCAGGTTGAGAGCTTCAAGTTCCTTGGTGTCCACATCACCAACAAACTATCATGGTCCAAACACACCAAGACAGTCGTAAGGAAGGCACGAGACTGAAAAGATTTGGCAGGGGTCCTCAGATCCTCAAAAGGTTCTACAGCTGCACCATCGAGAGCATCCTGACTGGTTGCATCACTGCCTGGTATGGCAACTGCTCGGCCTCCGACTGCAAGGCACTACAAAGGGTAGTGCGTACGGCCCAGTACATCACTGGGGCAAAGCTTCTTGCCATCCAGGACCTCTATACCAGTCAGTGTCAGAGGAAGGTCCTGAAAAGGCACCCTAGTCATAGACTGTTCTCTCTGCTACCGCATGGCAAGCGGTACCGGAGCGCCAAGTCTAGGTCCAAAAGTCTTCTCAACAGCTTAAGACTCCTGAACAGCTAATCAAATGGCTACCCAGACTATTTCCATTGCCCCCCCCTATTTTACACTGCTGCTATTCTCTGTTTGTTATCTATGCGTAGTCACTTTAGCTCTACCTACATTTACATTTACATTTAAGTCATTTAGCAGACGCTCTTATCCAGAGCGACTTACAAATTGGTGCATTCACCTTATGATATCCAGTGGAACAACCACTTTACAAAAGTGCATCTAACTCTTTTAAGGGGGGGGGGGGGGGGGTTAGAAGGATTCCTTTCTCCTATCCTAGGTCTTCCTTAAAGAGGTGGGGTTTCAGGTGTCTCCGGAAGGTGGTGATTGACTCCGCTGACCTGGCGTCGTGAGGGAGTTTGTTCCACCATTGGGGTGCCAGAGCAGCGAACAGTTTTGACTGGGCTGAGCGGGAACTGTACTTCCTCAGAGGTAGGGAGGCGAGCAGGCCAGAGGTGGATGAACGCAGTGCCCTTGTTTGGGTGTAGGGCCTGATCAGAGCCTGAAGGTACGGAGGTGCCGTTCCCCTCACAGCTCCGTAGGCAAGCACCATGGTCTTGTAGCGGATGCGAGCTTCAACTGGAAGCCAGTGGAGAGAGCGGAGGAGCGGGGTGACGTGAGAGAACTTGGGAAGGTTGAACACCAGACGTGCTGCGGCGTTCTGGATGAGTTGTAGGGGTTTAATGGCACAGGCAGGGAGCCCAGCCAACAGCGAGTTGCAGTAATCGAGACGGGAGATGACAAGTGCCTGGATTAGGACCTGCGCCGCTTCCTGTGTGAGGCAGGGTCGTACTCTGCGAATGTTGTAGAGCATGAACCTACAGGAACGGGTCACCGCCTTGATGTTGGTTGAGAACGACAGGGTGTTGTCCAGGATCACGCCAAGGTTCTTAGCACTCTGGGAGGAGGACACAATGGAGTTGTCAACCGTGATGGCGAGATCATGGAACGGGCAGTCCTTCCCCGGGAGGAAGAGCAGCTCCGTCTTGCCGAGGTTCAGCTTGAGGTGGTGATCCGTCATCCACACTGATATGTCTGCCGTGTACATGTACATATTAACTCAATTACCTCGACTAACCGATGCCCACACATTGACTCTGTACTGGTACCCCCTGTATAAGTCTCCACATTGACTCTGTACCGGTACCCCCTGTATATAGTCTCCACATTGACTCTGTACCGGTACCCCCTGTATATAGTCTCCACATTGACTCTGTACCGGTACCCCCTGTATATAGTCTCCACATTGACTCTGTACCGGTACCCCCTGTATATAGTCTCCACATTGACTCTGTACTGGTACCCCCTGTATATAGTCTCCACATTGACTCTGTACCGGTACCCCCTGTATATAGTCTCCACATTGACTCTGTACCGGTACCCCCTGTATATAGTCTCCACATTGACTCTGTACCGGTACCCCCTGTATATAGTCTCCACATTGACTCTGTACCGGTACCCCCTGTATATAGTCTCCACATTGACTCTGTACCGGTACTCCCTGTATATAGTCTCCACATTGCCTCAGTAACGGTACCCCCTGTGTATAGTCTCCACATTGACTCTGTACCGGTACCCCCTGTATATAGTCTCCACATTGACCCTGTACCGGTACCCCCTGTATATAGTCTCCACATTGACTCAGTACCGGTACCCCCTGTATATACTCTCCACATTGACTCTGTACCGGTACCCCCTGTTTATAGTCTCCACATTGACTCAGCACCGGTACCCCCTGTATATAGTTCCCACATTGACTCAGTACCGGTACCCCCTGTATATAGTCTCCACATTGACTCAGTACCGGTACCCCCTGTATATACTCTCCACATTGACTCTGTACCGGTACCCCCTGTTTATAGTCTCCACATTGACTTAGCACCGGTACCCCCTGTATATAGTTCCCACATTGACTCAGTACCGGTACCCCCTGTATATAGTCTCCACATTGACTCTGTACCGGTACCCCCTGTATATAGTCTCCACATTGCCTCAGTACCGGTACCCTCTGTGTATAGTCTCCACATTGACTCTGTACCGGTACCCCCTGTATATAGTCTCCACATTGACCCTGTACCGGTACCCCCTGTATATAGTCTCCACATTGACTCAGTACCGGTACCCCCTGTATATACTCTCCACATTGACTCTGTACCGGTACCCCCTGTTTATAGTCTCCACATTGACTCAGTACCGGTACCCCCTGTATATAGTTCCCACATTGACTCTGTACCGGTACCCCCTGTATATAGTCTCCACATTGACTCAGTACCGGTACCCCCTGTATATAGTCCCCACATTGACCCTGTACCGGTACCCCCTGTATATAGTCTCCACATTGACTCAGTACCGGTACCCCCTGTATATACTCTCCACATTGACTCTGTACCGGTACCCCCTGTTTATAGTCTCCACATTGACTCAGTACCGGTACCCCCTGTATATAGTTCCCACATTGACTCTGTACCGGTACCCCCTGTATATAGTCTCCACATTGACTCAGTACCGGTACCCCCTGTATATAGTCCCCACATTGACTCAGTACCGGTACCCCCTGTATATAGTCCCCACATTGACTCAGTACCGGTACCCCCTGTATATAGTCCCCACATTGACCCTGTACCGGTACCCCCTGTATATACTCTCCACATTGACTCAGTACCGGTACCCTCTGTATATAGCCTCCACATTGATTCAGTACTGGTGCCCCCTGTATATAGCCTCCACATTGACTCTGTACCGGTACCCCCTGTATATAGCCTCCACATTGACTCTGTACCGGTACCCCCTGTATATAGCCTCCACATTGACTCTGTACCGGTATCCCCTGTATATAGCCTCCACATTGACTCTGTACCGGTACCCCCTGTATATAGCCTCCACATTGACTCTGTACCGGTACCCCCTGTATATAGTCTCGCTTCTGTTATTTTCTACGGGCGGCCATGCTTTCCACCTGGCTACCCCTACCCCGGTCAACTGCCCTGCACCCCCACAGCAAATTACCCAAGCCTCCCCCATTTCTCCTTCCAAATCCAGATAGCTGATGTTCTGAAAGAGTTGCAAAATCTGGACTCCTACAAATCAGCTGGGCTAGACAATCTGGACCCTCTCTTTCTAAAATGATCTGCTGCAATTGTTGCAACCCCTATTGCAAGCCTATTCAACCTCTCTTTCGTATCGTCTGAGATCCCCAAAGATCGGAAAGCTGCCGCGGTCATCCCCCTCTTCAAAGGGGGAGACACTCTAGACCCAAACTGCTACAGACCTATATCTATCCTACCCTGCCTTTCTAAGATCTTCGAAAGCCAAGTTAACAAACAGATCACCAACCATTTCGAAACCCACCGTACCTTCTCCACTGTGCAATCTGGTTTCCGAGCTGGTCATGGGTGCACCTCGGCCACGCTCAAGGTCCTAAACGATATCATAACCGCCATCGATAAAAGACAATACTGTGCAGCCGTATTCATCGACCTGGCCAAGGCTTTCGACTCTGTCAATCACCCCATTCTTATCGGCAGACTCAACAGTCTTGGTTTCTCAAATGACTGCCTCGCCTGGTTCACCAACTACTTGTCAGACAGAGTTCAGTGTGTCAAATCGTAGGGACTGTTATCTGAACCTCTGGCAGTCTCTATGGGGGTGCCACAGGGTTCAATTCTCGGGCCGACTCTTTTCTCTGTATACATCAGTGATGTCGCTCTTGCTGCTGGTGATTCTCTGATCCACCTCTACGCAGGCAACACCATTCTGTATACTTCTGGCCCTTCTTTGGACACTGTGTTAACAACCCTCCAGACGAGCTTCAATGCCATACAACTCTCCTTCCGTGGCCTCCAACTGCTCTTAAATGCTAGTAAAACTAAATGCATGCTCTTCAACCGATCGCTGCCCGCACCTGCCCGCCCGTCCAGCATCACTACTCTGGACGGTTCTGACTTAGAATATGTGGACAACTACAAATATCTAGGTGTCTGATTAGACTGTAAACTCTCCTTCCAGACTCACATTAAGCATCTCCAATCCAAAATTAAATCTAGAATCGGCTTCCTATTTTGCAACAAAGCATCCTTCACTCATGCTGCCAATCATACCCTTGTAAATCTGACTCTCCTACCGATCCTTGACATCGGCGATGTCATTTACAAAATAGCCTCCAACACTCTACTCAGCAAATTGGATGCAGTGCATCACAGTGCCATCCGTTTTGTCATCAAAGCCCCATATACTACCCACCACTGCGACCTGTATGCTCTCGTTGGCTGGTCCTCGTTTCATTTTCGTCACCAAACCCATTGGCTCTAGGTCATCTATAAGTCTTTACTAGGTGAAGCCCCGCCTTATCTCAGCTCACTGGTCACCATAGCAGCACCCACCCTTAGCACGCGCTCCAGCAGGTATATCTCAATGGTCACCCCAAAGCCAAATCCTCCTTTGGCCTCCTTCCAGTTCTCTGCTGCCAATGTCTGGAACGAATTGCAAAAATCACTGAAGCTGGAGGGTCATATCTCCCTCACTAGCTTTAATCACCAGCTGTCAGAGCCGCTCACATATCACTGCACCAATAGCCCATCCAGCTACCTCATCCCCATATAATTTTTTTTTTTTTCTCCTTTGCACCCCAGTATCTTTACTTGCACATTCATCTTCTGCACATCTATGACTCTAGTGTTTAATTGCTAAATTGTAATTACTTCGTCACTACGGCCTATTTATTGCCTTACCTCCCTAATCTTACCTCATTTGCACACACTGTATATAGACTTTTTCTATTGTGTTATTGACTGTACGTTTGTTTATTCCATGTGTAACTCTGTGTTGTTATTTGTGTCGCACTGCTTTGCTTTATCTTGGCCAGGTCGCTGTTGTAAATGAGAACTTGTTCTCAACTGGCATACCTGGTTAAATAAAGGTGCAATAATAAAACCGTTTTTTTTTAATCTGAGGGCAGCTGGCTGGGTATGTTTAGGCTTCAGTCCCTGGCCCATCCACGGTGGTTGTCTTCTAACCTTACTTTTATGAAGTGTTAACTCCTGCAGCCTGCATTGGGTGATGAAGGAACCAAGCCTCTCTCTTTGGCCCTAAAGCCTGCCTCTGGCCCTGGGGGACATTCCATGGCTCTGATGCCTGCCTCTGGGGGACATTCCATGGCCCTGAAGCCTGCCTCTGGCCCTGGGGGACATTCCATGGCCCTGATGCCTGCCTCTGGGGGACATTCCATGGCACTGAAGCCTGCCTCTGGGGGACATTCCATGGCCCTGAAGCCTGTCTCTGGCCCTGGGGGATATTACAGTTCCTTGAAGCCTGCTTCTGGCCCTGGGGGACATTCCTTGGCCCTGAAGCCTGCTTCTGGCCCTGGGGGACATTCCATGTCCCTGAAGCCTGTCTCTGGCCTGGGGGACATTCCATGGCCATGAAGCCTCTCTGGCCCTGGGGGACATTGCATGGCCCTGAAGCCTGTTTTTGCCATGGTCATTCTCCATTTTAATACTCCATTATCTTAGGGAGTATATTCAAATCAAATCAAATCAAATTTTATTAGTCACATACACATGGTTAGCAGATGTTAATGCGAGTGTAGCGAAATGCTTGTGCTTCTAGTTCCGACAATGCAGTAATAACCAACAGTAATCTAACCTAACAATTCCACACTACTACCTTACACACACACACACAAGTGTAAGGGATAAAGAATATGTACATAAAGATATATGGATGAGTGGTGGTACAGAACGGCATGGCAGATGCAGTAGATGGTATAGAGTACGGTATATACATATGAGATGAGTACTGTAGGGTATGTAAACATAAAGTGGCATAGTTTAAAGTGGCTAGTGGTACATGTATTGCATAAAGATGGCAAGATGCAGTAGATGATATAGAGTACAGTATATATACATATGAGATGGGTAATGTAGGGTATGTAAACATTGTATTAAGTGGCATTGCTTAAAGTGGCTAGTGGTACATTTTTACATAATTTCCATCAATTCCCATTTTTAAAGTGGCTGGAGTTGAGTCAGTATGTTGGCAGCGGCCGCTAAATGTTAGTGGTGGCTGTTTAACAGTCTGATGGCCTTGAGATAGAAGCTGTTTTTCAGTCTCTCGGTCCCTGCTTTGATGCACCTGTACTGACCTCGCCTTCTGGATGATAGCGGGGTGAACAGGCAGTGGCTTGGGTGGTTGTTGTCCTTGATGATCTTTATGGCCTTCCTGTGACATCGGGTGGTGTAGGTGTCCTGGAGGGCAGGTAGTTTGCCCCTGGTGATGCGTTCTGCAGACCTCACTACCCTCTGGAGAGCCTTACGGTTGTGGGCGGAGCAGTTGCCGTACCAGGCGGTGATACAGCCCGACAGGATGCTCTCGATTGTGCATCTGTAGAAGTTTGTGAGTGCTTTTGGTGACAAGCCGAATTTCTTCAGCCTCCTGAGGTTGAAGAGGCGCTGCTGCGCCTTCTTCACAACGCTGTCTGTGTGGGTGGACCAGTTCAGTTTGTCCGTGATGTGTACACCGAGGAACTTAAAACTTTCCACCTTCTCCACTACTGACCCGTCGATGTGGATCGACATATTGGCATAATGTTCATACGACTTCCAATAGTTATTATGCATCAATCACCTTGAAAGAACCTTAAGTATTTAACATGCTGTTTTCCCTTACAGGTGGTTTATAGATGTTCAACTATTAACCTGACCCTAACTCTTACCTTGACCCTACCTCTTACCTTGACCCTAACTCTTACCTTGACCCTACCTCTTACCTTGACCCTAACTCTTACCTTGACCCACTATGAAGTTGCTTATCAACAGAGTTGCAGTTTATATGTTGTTGATAGTAGTAGACCATCTGTAAAAGGACACATCAAATGAAGTGATACAAAACATTTAGATGTTATAGCAAATCAAGTGGCAGTTTGTCCTAGTAGTTGTTTTAAACTGTCCATCAGGTTTGGTGATAACAGAAAGATAGTGATGTTCCGGAGCCATGTGTCCATACATGGGGCCCCTGTAGATCCCTGCTGACCTTTTATCTCATCTGAATGGACTCAGTGACTCAAGTTTCTCTGCAAGGACCGGCTGCTTGGCAGATGTGGCTCTGTACTGTATGTATCAAACAAACAAGTGCTGATCTAGGATCTGTTTTGTATTTTAGATCACAATGAATAAGATTACATTGGCAGGGGGAATCTGATCTTAGATCAGCACTCCTACTCTGAGATGCTTAATACACACAGCCCCTGAACTACAGTTATTTCATCTGTGTGTTGCTGAAAGAGGCCTAAAGTTTAACCAACAAGCTTTCTTTAACTGAATACCTAAACCAATCAGCTTTCAGACAGGACAGCAGCATGTATGGAACAGCTCCATAATTTGGTCTCTGATCCTGGTAAAAAAATTAAACCTAAACATTATGGGCTAACTAAAGTTTATTACTTGTATAATATACTGCTACTTTGGAGTGAGAAGGCATACTGCTTGTGTTCTAGTACTGATTATGGTTTAGTAGCTTGTTGGAACATCAATAGTACTGCTAGAGCTGTAGGCCAGGCTGCTCTACTAGCTCTGTAGGCCAGGCTGCTCTACTAGCTCTGTAGGCCAGGCTGCTCTGCTAGCGCTGTAGGCCAGGCTGATCTGCTAGCTCTGTAGGCCAGGCTGCTCTGCTAGCTCTGTAGGCCAGGCTGCCCTGCTAGCGCTGTAGGCCAGGCTGCTCTGCTAGCTCTGAAGGCCAGGCTGCCCTGCTAGCGCTGTAGGCCAGGCTGCTCTGCTAGCTCTATAGGCCAGGCTGCTCTGCTAGCGCTGTAGGTCAGGCTGCTCTGCTAGCGCTGTAGGCCAGGCTGCTCTGCTAGCGCTGTAGGCCAGGCTGCTCTGCTAGCGCTGTAGGCCAGGCTGCTCTGCTAGCGCTGTAGGCCAGGCTGCTCTGCTAGCGCTCTAGGCCAGGCTGCTCTGCTAGCACTCTAGGCCAGGCTGCTCTGCTAGCGCTGTAGGCCAGGCTGCTCTGCTAGCGCTGTAGTCCAGGCTGCTCTGCTAGCTCTGTAGTCCAGGCTGCTCTGCTAGCTCTGTAGGCCAGGCTGCTCTGCTAGCTCTGTAGGCCAGGCTGCTCTGCTAGCTCTGTAGGCCAGGCTGCCCTGCTAGCTCTGTAGGCCAGGCTGCTCTGCTAGGGCTGTAGGTCAGGCTGCTCTGCTAGCGCTCTAGGCCAGGCTGCTCTGCTAGCGCTGTAGGCCAGGCTGCTCTGCTAGCGCTGTAGGCCAGGCTGCTCTGCTAGCTCTGTAGGCCAGGCTGCTCTGCTAGCGCTGTAGGCCAGGCTGCTCTGCTAGCGCTGTAGGCCAGGCTGCTCTGCTAGCTCTGTAGGCCAGGCTGCTCTGCTAGCTCTGTAGGCCAGGCTGCTCTGCTAGCTCTGTAGGCCAGGCTGCTCTGCTAGCGCTGTACTGTAGGTCCGACTGCTCAGTTCTAAAACACATCAGTCTTTCTCAACACAGCCATCCTTCTGCCAGACAGTCATCTGAAGTCCCTCTCTGTGTCCACAACCTGCTTCAAATGGCTGTGTAACAGACTGGACTGGACTTTTTCAACAGTATATGAGTAAGAAAGAAATATGAGGTGGGTGGGGAAAAGCGTCAACTGTCTGGGAATAGGGTGCCATTTGGCACACAGTCTGAAGTCTGACCATATTTCTGTGGCATTATTTGTGCAAAGAAGCTTGGAGACCACTGCCGTAGTTTCCTATTTCCTTACAACACACACACCCACACTTAGTTTTGGAATGTTTATCCAAAACACAGGAGGCTAAATGATTCTTTGAGTAATACTGTCAATGCACTATTTATTTATTTAACCTTTATTTAACTAGGCAAGTCACACATTCATATTTACAATGACGGTCTAAACCGGCCAAACAGAGACGACGCTGGGCCAATTGTGCGCCGCCCTATGGGACTCCCAATCACGGCCGGTTGTGATACAGCCTGGATTCGAACCAGGGTGTCTGTAGTGAGATGCAGTGCCTTAGACCGCCGTGCCACTTGGGAGCCCAACAATATTAATGAAGAAAACAACTGTCTGGGACCGGAGTGATTTTACTGTGTGCTGTTCACCTTTGTATCCCAAAAATTGAGTTGTTGAAAAAAAATGCACCATAAAAATGTACCATTTTGAATGTCAGTTGAGTTCTCTTCTTTTGGGGATTCTCTTGATTGTGATTTACAGTGCTTGTCTATTTACCTCTGTGAGTTGGTTCCACAATGGGCTGCTGCACTCTGGAGAGTCATGACCTCATTGTGTTCATAGCCCAGAGGAGCATTACACTAGAAAACTGTTAGAACTCAGTTATTACACTAGAGGACTGTTAGAACTCAGTTATTACACTAGAGGACTGTTAGAACTCAGTTATTACACTAGAGGACTGTTATAACTCAGTTATTACACTAGAGGACTGTTAGAACTCAGTTATTACACTAGAGGACTGTTAGAACTCAGTTATTACACTAGAGGACTGTTAGAACTCAGTTATTACACTAGAGGACTGTTATTACACTAGAGGACTGTTATAACTCAGTTATTACTAGAGAACTGTTAGAACTCAGTTATTACACTAGAGGACTGTTATAACTCAGTTATTACACTAGAGGACTGTTATAACTCAGTTATTACACTAGAGGACTGTTAGAACTCAGTTATTACACTAGAGGACTGTTATAACTCAGTTATTACACTAGAGGACTGTTAGAACTCAGTTATTACACTAGAGGACTGTTAGAACTCAGTTATTACACTAGAGGACTGTTAGAACTCAGTTATTACACTAGAGGACTGTTAGAACTCAGTTATTACACTAGAGGACTGTTAGAACTCAGTTATTACACTAGAGGACTGTTAGAACTCAGTTATTACACTAGAGGACTGTTATTACACTAGAGGACTGTTATAACTCAGTTATTACTAGAGAACTGTTAGAACTCAGTTATTACACTAGAGGACTGTTATAACTCAGTTATTACACTAGAGGACTGTTATAACTCAGTTATTACACTAGAGGACTGTTAGAACTCAGTTATTACACTAGAGGACTGTTATAACTCAGTTATTACACTAGAGGACTGTTAGAACTCAGTTATTACACTAGAGGACTGTTAGAACTCAGTTATTACACTAGAGGACTGTTAGAACTCAGTTATTACACTAGAGGACTGTTAGAACTCAGTTATTACACTAGAGGACAGTTATTACACTAGAGGACTGTTAGAACTCAGTTATTACACTAGAGGACTGTTATAACTCAGTTATTACACTAGAGGACTGTTATAACTCAGTTATTACACTAGAGGACTGTTATAACTCAGTTATTACACTAGAGGACTGTTAGAACTCAGTTATTACACTAGAGGACTGTTAGAACTCAGTTATTACACTAGAGGACTGTTAGAACTCAGTTATTACACTAGAGGACTGTTATTACACTAGAGGACTGTTATAACTCAGTTATTACACTAGAGGACTGTTATTACACTAGAGGACTGTTATAACTCAGTTATTACTAGAGAACTGTTAGAACTCAGTTCAGGAGCATTTCACACTACTGAACTGAGCCAACCCAAGCTGTACTGAGCTGGCCTAGTTGTGCACCCACTGTAGTTGCTGGAACTGTGTTGAAATGGACATGTGTAAAGAAATACCCCTGCCTGTGGATGCACACGAATACTAGGAAGGAACCCAGGATGTTATGATGAACATGTTATGAGAACTGTTAGGAACTCAGGATGTTATTATGAAGCAGGGGATGTTCTTTAGCTGTCTTGAACCAAGCTACACTGAACTGGCCTGGTTACACATCCATCATAGTTGCAGTTTAGTTCAATACTGTGAAAAGAGACCTAGTTAGTAAGTCAAATGTAAGTATTTAGATGTTGTGAGTTAGGTCTAACTAGGAGTTAGGTCTAACTAGGAGTTAGGCTCTTCTCCCACCACATAGAAAATGTCTGTTTTGGAAGCAGGGGTTGTTCTTAAGATGTTCGGATAGCCACACCACAGACCAATGAGACCAGGGCCGTTATGGTCACAGTTGGCTGTGCCTTCATCCCTTCTCTTCTCTCAGAACAGTTCATTTAGCAGCTCCACTATGACAGAAGGAACAATATTTAATTATGTCTCTGCAGGTGTTTTTGGATGGACATCATTGGTTAAAGTGTGTGGGGGTATGATGGAGTGGGTGTACGTGTGTACGTGTGTGTGTGTGTGTGTGTGTGTGTGTGTGTGTGTGTGTGTGTGTGTGTGTGTGTGTGTGTGTGTGTGTGTGTGTGTGTGTGTGTGTGTGTGTGTGTGTGTGTGTGTGTGTGTGTGTGTGTGTGCGTGCGCGTGCGTCTGTCATCTTGTCTGTCTGTCCTGCCGTCTGTCCACCTTTGTGCTCTCTGTTATCTCAGAGTAGGCCAGCAGATCCAGTCACACCTGAGTGAGACGTCACATCTCTGTCTGTTAGTGTTTGTGTGTCTGTCTTTGTGTTCTGACTGTGCCTCTCTTGTGTCTCATGCAGGCCTGTGCCCACCGTTGGAAGAATGTCTTCTATGACTCTGAGCTCATCCTTCCCCATGGTTACTGTTCCATCATCCCTCCTACGCTACAGGGCCGGACCCAAGCCCTCATCCCCTGCTACGAAGGTACAGTCGTACACACACACACACACACACACACACACACACACACACACACACACACACACACACACACACACACACACACACACAAACCAACTCTACAGGGCAGGTCCCCAGCCCTCATCCCCTGGTATGAAGGTACGGTAATGTCCTCAATGGTTCTCAATCTTTTTTGGTTACTGTACCCCTAATTACATTTTGCTCTACCTGAAGTACCCCCTCATGAACAACTGATCAATAGGTCTATTTTCTCATGAGTACCCCCTTTATAAGCCACTTACTCTGGCGGGAACTAGTACCCAAGGTTGAGAAACACAGCTTTATACTTCAGGATTAGATCTAATGGTGTAGAAACATGTCCTTTTTGGAAAACTATACACAGTGTCTTCAGAAAGTATTTACACCCTTTGACTTTTTCTACAGTTTGTTGTGTTAAAGCTTGAATTTAAAATGAGTTCAATTGTAGCCCACACATAGATACAATTATCTGTAAGGTCCCTCAGTCGAGGAGTGAATTTCAAAATCAGATTCAACCATAAAGACCAGGGAGGTTTTCCAATGCCTCTCAAAGAAGGGCACCTGGGAAGAGATTTTTGATGTACCGATTCCATGGCACAGGGTGTATGAGTTGATACATAAAACGACACAAGATCCAAGACTTCGTGCTTTTCAGCCAAAATTATTTTACAGAATTCTTTCCACCAATAAAATGTTGAATATTTGGGGCATACAATCATCACAGCTCTGCATATTTTGTTGTGAGGATAAAGAATTATAGACCATTTGTTTTGGTATTGCCCACAGGTAGCCTGCTTCTGGTCTCAGGTTCAGGAATGGCTGATAATGCATAACATTGATCTAAAATTACTCTTAGAAATAGCATTGTTGGGAGATCTGGAGAGACCTGGTCAGTCAATTACTAATATACTAACTAATACTCTTAGTAAAAGTATTTATCTTCAAGTCGCAATCTGTGGATTCTATTCATTAGATAGATCCAAACTATATGTTAAACATCACAGCATAGTTGAGAGATATACAGTTGATGTCGGGGGTTTACATACACCTTCGCCAAATACATTTAAACTCAGTTTTTCACAATTCCTGACATTTAATCCTAGTAAGAATTCCCTGTTTTAGGTCAGTTAGGATCACCACTTTATTTTTAGAATGTTAAATGTCAGAATAATAGTAGAGAGAATTATTTATTTCAGCTTTTTATTTCTTTCATCACATTCCCAGTGGGTCAGAAGTTTACATACACTCAATTAGTATTTGGTAGCATTGCCTTTAAATTGTTTAACTTGGGTTAAACGTTTTGGGTAGCCTTCCACAAGCTTTCTACAATAAGTTCTGTGAATTTTGGCCCATTCCTCCTGACAGAGCTGGTGTAACTGAGTCAGGTTTGTAGGCCTCCTTGCTCGGACACGCTTTTTCAGTTCTGCCCACACATTTTCTATAGGATTGAGGTCAGGGCTTTGTGATGGCCACTCCAATACCTTGACTTTGTTGTCCTTAAGCCATTTTCCCACTACTTTGGAAGTATGCTTGGGGTCATTGTCCATTTGGAAGACCCATTTGCGATCAAGCTTTAACTTCCTGACTGATGTCTTGAGATGTTGCTTCAATATATCCACATAGTTTTCCTCCCTCATGATGCCATCTATTTTGTGTAGTGCACCAGTCCCTCCTGCAGCAAAGCACCCCCACAACATGATGCTGCAACCCCCGTGCTTCACGGTTGGGATGGTGTTCTTTAACTTGCAAGCCTCCCCCTTTTTCCTCCAAACATAACGATGGTCATTATGGCCAAACAGTTCAATTTTTGTTTCATCAGACCAGAGGACATTTCTCCAAAAAGTACGATCTTTGTCCCCATGTGCAGTTGCAAACCGTAGTCTGGCTTTTTTATGGCGGTTTTGGAGCAGTGGATATAGGACTTGTTTTACTGTGGATATAGATATTTTTGTACCTGTTTCCTCCAGCATCTTCACAAGGTCCTTTGCTGTTGTTCTGGGATTAATTTGCACTTTTCACACAAGTATGTTCATCTCCAGGAGACAGAACGCATCTCCTTCCTGAGCGGTATGACGGCTGTCTGGTCCCATGGTGTTTATACTTGCGTACTGTTGTTTGTACAGATGAACGTGGTACCTTCAGGCGTTTTTAAATTGCTCCCAAGGATGAACCAGACTTGTGGAGGTCTACAATTGTTTTTCTGAGGTCTTGGCTGATTTCTTTTGATTTTCCCATGATGTCATGCAAAGAGGCACTGAGTTTGAAGGTAGGCCTTGAAATACATCCACAGGTACACCTCCAATTTACTCAAATGATGTCAGTTAGCCTATCAGAAGCTTCTAAAGCCATGACATAATTTTCTGGAATTTTCCAAGCTGTTTAAAGGTACAGTCAACTTAGTGTATGTAAACTTCTGACCCACTGGAATTGTTATACAATGAATTATAAGTGAAATAATGTGTCTGTAAACAATTGTTGGAAAAATTACTTGTCATGCACGAAGTAGATGTCCTAACTGACTTGCCAAAACTATAGTTTGTTAACAAGAAATTTGTGAAGTAGTTGAAAAACGAGTTTTAATGACTCCAACCTAAGTGTATGTAAACTTCCGACTTCAACTGTATGGTGCGTAGAAATCCGAAGAGTGTGCCCAGCAGAGATAGGTGGGATGGGCTGAGGGAAACGAAGTGTTGGGGTGTGGAACTTGAGACAAGTGGGAGTGGAGTTGCTGGGCGGGGATAGAATGACGGTCAAAGATGAAAGTCAAAAATAACAAAACTTACGTCATTACATCAGTCTCGGATGGTGGAGGGGCAGCTCTCTGGGAACTGTTGGGGGGGATCTTGGATGGTTGGTTGCCTGGCGGTTGGGAGCTTTGGCCGATACGTCGCTGGTTCGGGTCTCTCCGATTTGACTTGGTGTGAGATCTGTCAACGTGTCCTTGGGCGGGGCGCTTGACCCTGGTTGCTCCTGTGGGTCACTCTTGATGGGAGTCTGATAGATTGCTGAATGTAATGTTGAGTGTCTTCACTGCAGGTAGATTGCATTTTTTAATATTCAATCAAAGAAAAAAACTAAATTAGGCCACCTAAAGCAGACATTGACTATGCCTTCGAGCAAGGTGGCGTATCAACAACATTGTAGTTACTCCACAATACTAACCTAAATGACAGAGTGGAAAGAAGGAAGCTTGTACAGAATAAAAATATTCCATAACATGCATCCGGTTTACAATAAGGCATGAATGTAAAACTGCAATAAAATGTTGCAAAGAAATCTGCCTATGTTTGTTGCAAACCCAATACAACACGCTACTGAGTACCACTCTACATATTTTCAAGCATGGTGGTGGCTGCATCATGTTATTGGTATGCTTTTCATTTGCAAGGACTAGAGTTTATGATAAAAAATAAACAGAATAGAGCTAAGCACATGCAAAATCCTAGAGGAAAACCTGATTCAGTCTGCTTTCCAACAGACACTGGAGACATATTTACCTTTCAGGAGGACGATAACCTAAATCACAAGGCCAAATATGCACTGGAGTTGCTTACCAAGATGACGTTGAATGTTCATGAGGGGCCTAGTTACAGTTTTTACTTAAATATACATGAAAATCTATGTCAAGACTTGAAAATGGCTGCCTAGCAATGATCAACAACCACTTTGAAAGAGCTTGAAGTATTTTTAAAAGAATAAAGTGCAAATATTGCACTGTCCAGGTGTGTAAAGCTCTTAGAGACTTACCCAGAAAGACTCACAGCTGTAATTGCTGCCAAAGGTGATTCTAACATGTATTGGCTCAGTTGGTTGAATACTTATATAATCAATATATATTAGTGTTTTATTTTTCGTATTTCTATATATTTTTTTATTTTTTACAAATGTTAGAATATTTTTTCCACTTTGACGTTACAGATTATTTTGTGTAGATCATTGACAAAAAATTATAATTAAATCCATTTCAATCCCACTTTGTAACACAAAAAAGTCAAGGGGTGTGAATACTTTCTGAAGGCACTGTACATGAATGGCTTCATACAAACAGACATTAATGTCATGGTTACTGCACAGTAACTTTCAATAGAATTCTTCCTTCAGCTCACAATGTACACAACATATAGACAGAGACACAGACTGAAGTTTATAAGGAGGATGAGGGGGAGAGGGCTTGTGTGTTTAAGCTGTGTGTGTACATCCTCATCCGTGTGTGTTTATGCTGTGTATACCCTCGGCCCCGGGTTAGACAGTGCAGGGAGTTTATCATGGCACACGTTCTCTCCAGGTCTCACAATGAGTTATAGACTTGCACAGACGCACGCGCGTGCACACACACACACACACACACACACACACACACACACACGTGCGGCTATCAGGCACCGTAAGAGCCTTGAAGTGTTCTCTCTCTCAAACCAATTCAAGAGGGAAATATGAGCTCAATCTTGCAGGACCCAACACCTGGAGATTTCAAGGACACACACAGACTTCATTATGCTGCTAAAGACTAAAATATTACACAGACACACACGCACACACACATACACAGACACACACTTCGCTATGCTGCTAAAGGATAAAATATTCCACACACTAACCAGGTTTCCATCCAAACTTTTTATACGAGTGAAGTAGATGTCGGATAGAAATTGTCATGACGACAGGACTAATGGAAACAGAACATTTTTCTGTCTACTTTCCAAATGTCGTCAAAACAAAATAAGCTAGACATGGTGGGATCTTTTTGTGTCTGTAAAATTAATAATGCGAGAAATGTCGGACGCTTTTATGTGCAAATATTGATATAATAAACATCATATTGAAGTAAACTTGAAGTCAAGTGAATGAAATTGTGAGGTCCTGCCACTACGACTCAGGAAAGCATGCAGTTTATTAGGCTACAGATGAAAGTGATGAACTTCACAGGGTGGTAGAAGTGCACGGTGATCTTGATGCTCCTTTAGAATAAATATTGAGGGTCTTATTTTGGAGACATGATGATCGATGCTTAGCTGCCGTTTAATCTTGCTTTTTTTTGTCCACAATAATCTCATCAGGTAGGCTATACCCGAGATGTTGGCTGGAGCACACGTGCCAATACCAGAGTGGGCACATTCGCTATATAACACATCATTTTTTGTGACAAAACCATCAGTAGAGTTTGACATGCGATGGAAACCCATTAAACTTGTGCTTTTTATTTGGTATGTTGGAATTTAACCGCAAAGGTATTTGTATGTGCACTACGTTATCACACACAGCCTTTTATCTGCAACAAGTCAATTTGATGGAAACATCTCTGGTAGGAATATATTGTTTTTGCAGTTTTTAGAGTATTCGCATGACAATCTGTAGCCAATTTAGATTGAAACCTAGCTAGTGTTTAGGTCCAGCTAATTGAGGTAGAGATGTAGGAATGTGTATTCCCTCCATAGACTAAATTGCCACGGGGATGGGGGAACATAGCCATTTGAAGCTAGCCAGTAACTCCTCCAATATGTGTTGACGTCATTTCACAGGATTGAATGGAAGCTGTAGAGATCGGTAAGAAATGGCACTTCTGTATCCAAATATCTTATTCATCCATTTGGGGTTTTTAACTTCTTTGGTATAGGGGGCAGCATTTTCACTTTTGGATGAATTTCGTGCCCATAGTGAACTGCCTCCTACTCTGTCCCACATGCAAATATATGCATATTATTATTACTATTGGATAGAAAACACTCAGAAGTTTCTAAAGCTGTTTGAATGATGTCTGTGAGTATAACAGAACTAATATGGCAGGCAAAAACCTGAGAAAAAATCCAAACAGGAATTGAAAAATCTGAGAGTGGTCGTTGTTAAAGTCATCGCCTATTCAATTCCCTGTAATATATGGATCTGTTTGCACTTCATACACCTTCCACTAGATGTCAACAGTCAGTAGAACGTGGAATGAAGCTTATGCTGTGTTGTGGGACCGGATGGGAGGGGAATGAGTCAGTGGTCTGGCAGATTGCCAGTTCTTGGTCGCGCGCTTTCCTCATTATATCGTCTTGCGTTCCATTACTTATAGAGACTGAAAAGAATTCTCCGGTTGGAACCTTATTGGATATAAATGATAACAACATCCTGAAGATTGATTCTCTACTTACTTTGACCAGTTTATTCGACCTGGAATATAACTTTTTTAAGTTTTCGTCCGACGTTTGCCTGCATCTGCGCGAGCGTTTGGACACGTGCACTACACATGCTAGCAAAATTAGCTAATTGGACATAAGTAATGGACATTATCGAACAAAACAACGATTTATTGTGGAACTAGGATTCCTGGCACTGCATTCTGATGAAGATAATCAAAGGTAAGGGAATATTTATGATGTAATTTCGTATTTCTGTTGACTCCAACATGGCGGAGAAATGTTGTTACTATCTGAGCGCCGTCTCAGATTATTGCATGGTGTGCTTTTTACGTAAAGTTTTTTTTAAATCTGACACAGTGGTTGCATTAGGAACAAGTGTATCTTTAATTAAATGTAAAACATGTATCTTTCATCAAAGTTTATGATGAGTATTTCTGTTATTTGACGTGGCTCTCTGTAATTACTCCGGATATTTTGGAGGCATTTCTGAACATGGCGCCAATGTAAACCGAGATTTGTGGATATAAATATGCACATTATCGAACAAAACATAAATGTATTGTGTAACATGATGTCATATGAGTGTCATCTGATGAAGATTATCAAAGGTTAGTGATTCATTTTATCTCTTTCTGTTTTTTGATACTACTATCTTTTGCTGGGAAAATGGCTGTGTTTTTCTGTGGCTATGTACTGAGCTAACATAATTGTTTGGTGTGCTTTCCCCGTAAATCCTTTTTGAAATCAGACATGTTGGCTGGATTCACAACATGTGTAGCTTTAATTTGGTGTCTTTCATGTGTGATTTCATGAAAGATTGATTTTTATAGTAATATATTTGAATTTGGCGCGCTACATTTTTTCTGGATTTTGGCCAAGTGGGACGCTACCGTCCCATCTATCCTAGAGAGATTTTAAGCAATAAATAGCCTGGTATGATGGTGCATTGATCAGTTATGCCAGGGGTGGGCAACTGCAGTCCTCGAGGGCCTGATTGGTGTCACACTTCTTCTCCATCCCTAACAAACACAGCTGATTAATCAAATGTCATTCTAAACTGAAGATCATGATTAGGTGATTATTGGAGTCAGGTGTGTTAGCTGGGGCTGGGGCAAAACTGTGACACCAATCAAGCCCTCGAACTGGAATTGCCCACCCCTGAGTTATACAGTTTCAAGCCGTTATTTGTGCGTTTTTGCACAAAATCAACCTTTAAAGTAACTGTCCAGTGATTTCAGATATCTATGAAATATGACCTTTAATTCATGTTAAAAAGCAGCTTTTCTGTGTTTGAATGGTGTGGGCGTATACCAGTCAATAAAAATATTAATGGCAGTAGACCGCTGATTGGCCAGCTCATCCTGTTCAGGAGGATAACATCATTGTCTATGAGGAAATAGCAAGCATTTTTTTTAAATGTTCTGTTTGAGATGGGGTTTTTGAATAGTTTTTTCCTCCATTTATGCTTTGGCTACAGACAAGTATAGGATTAGTCAATAGCATTATTTGGGGGTATGAGTTAACAGAATATGAACTTTTAAAAGTGAGATATTCCCCTAACTATTTACTTTAAAACTACACCATTCTCTCATCCTGATGGCAAAATGTGAAGAATAGCATGAGATGAGCTTTTAAACAGCAAATGTGTATCTGTGTCCCATGGGCAAAATGTGAAGAATAGCATGAGATGAGCTTGTAGGAGGGCTACAGCCTGGGGCCACCCTGTTTTACCATGTGTTAGGAGGGCTACAGCCTGGGATCACCCTGTTTTACCATGTGTTAGGAGGGCTACAGCCTGGGATCACCCTGTTTTAACATGTGTTAGGAGGGCTACAGCCTGGGACCACCCTGTTTTACCATGTGTTAGGAGGGCTACAGCCTGGGACCACCCTGTTTTACCATGTGTTAGGAGGGCTACAGCCTGGGATCACTCTGTTTTACCATGTGTCTGGGATCACTCTGTTTTACCATGTGTTAGGAGGGCTACAGCCTGGGACCACCCTGTTTTACCATGTGTTAGGAAGGCTACAGCCTGGGACCACCCTGTTTTACCATGTGTTAGGAGGGCTACAGCCTGGGACCACCCTGTTTTACCATGTGTTAGGAGGGCTACAGCCTGGTATCACCCTGTTTTACCATGTGTTAGGAGGGCTACAGCCTGGGACCACCCTGTTTTACCATGTGTTAGGAAGGCTACAGCCTGGGACCACCCTGTTTTACCATGTGTTAGGAGGGCTACAGCCTGGGACCACCCTGTTGTACCATGTGTTAGGAGGGCTACAGCCTGGGACCACCCTGTTTTACCATGTGTTAGGAGGGCTACAGCCTGGGACCACCCTGTTTTACCATGTGTTAGGAGGGCTACAGCCTGGGACCACCCTGTTTTACCATGTGTTAGGAAGGCTACAGCCTGGGACCACCCTGTTTTACCATGTGTTAGGAAGGCTACAGCCTGGGACCACCCTGTTTTACCATGTGTTAGGAAGGCTACAGCCTGGGACCACCCTGTTTTACCATGTGTTAGGAGGGCTACAGCCTGGGACCACCCTGTTTTACCATGTGTTAGGAAGGCTACAGCCTGGGACCACCCTGTTTTACCATGTGTTAGGAGGGCTACAGCCTGGGGCCACCCTGTTTTACCATGTGTTAGGAAGGCTACAGCCTGGGACCACCCTGTTTTACCATGTGTTAGGAAGGCTACAGCCTGGGACCACCCTGTTGTACCATGTGTTAGGAGGGCTACAGCCTGGGATCACCCTGTTTTACCATGTGTTAGGAGGGCTACAGCCTGGGACCACCCTGTTTTACCATGTGTCTGGGACCACCCTGTTTTACCATGTGTTAGGAGGGCTACAGCCTGGGACCACCCTGTTTTACCATGTGTCTGGGACCACCCTGTTTTACCATGTGTCTGGGACCACCCTGTTGTACCATGTGTTAGTAGGGCTACAGCCTGGGACCACCCTGTTTTACCATGTGTTAGTAGGGCTACAGCCTGGGATCACCCTGTTTGACCATTTTAGGAGGGCTACAGCCTGGGACCACCCTGTTTTACCATGTGTTAGGAGGGCTACAGCTTGGGACCACCCTGTTTTACCATGTGTTAGGAGGGCTACAGCCTGGGATCACCCTGTTTTAACATGTGTTAGGAGGGCTACAGCCTGGGACCACCATGTTTTACCATGTGTTAGTAGGGCTACAGCCTGGGATCACCCTGTTTGACCATTTTAGGAGGGCTACAGCCTGGGACCACCCTGTTTTACCATGTGTTAGGAGGGCTACAGCCTGGGACCACCCTGTTTTACCATGTGTTAGGAGGGCTACAGCCTGGGATCACCCTGTTTTAACATGTGTTAGGAGGGCTACAGCCTGGGACCACCCTGTTGTACCATGTGTTAGTAGGGCTACAGCCTGGGACCACCCTGTTTGACCATTTTAGGAGGGCTACAGCCTGGGACCACCCTGTTTTACCATGTGTTAGGAGGGCTACAGCCTGGGATCACCCTGTTTTACCATGTGTTAGTAGGGCTACAGCCTGGGACCACCCTGTTTTACCATTTTAGGAGGGCTACAGCCTGGGACCACCCTGTTGTACCATGTGTTAGGAGGGCTACAGCCTGGGACCACCCTGTTTGACCATTTTAGGAGGGCTACAGCCTGGGACCACCCTGTTTTACCATGTGTTAGTAGGGCTACAGCCTGGGACCACCCTGTTTGACCATTTTAGGAGGGCTACAGCCTGGGACCACCCTGTTTTACCATGTGTTAGGAGGGCTACAGCCTGGGATCACCCTGTTTTACCATGTGTTAGGAGGGCTACAGCCTGGGATCACCCTGTTTTACCATGTGTTAGGAGGGCTACAGCCTGGGACCACCCTGTTGTACCATGTGTTAGGAGGGCTACAGCCTGGGACCACCCTGTTGTACCATGTGTTAGGAGGGCTACAGCCTGGGACCACCCTTTTGTACCATGTGTTAGGAGGGCTACAGCCTGGGACCACCCTGTTTGACCATTTTAGGAGAGATACAGATTATGATCAATACTTTCCTACCGGGGCGGCAGGTAGCCTAGTGGTTAGAGCGTTGGGCCAGTAACCAAAAGGTTGCTAGATTGAATCCCTGAGCTGACAAGGTAAAAATCTGTCGTTCTGCCCCTGAACAAGGCAGTTAACCCACTGTTTCTAGGCCGTCATTGTAAATAAGAATTTGTTCTTAACTGATTTGCCTAGTTAAATTTAAAAAAAAATCTGTTTTAATTGGTCCACAGTCAGGTTTCTCTGCCCTCCAAGTAATTTATAGGCCTTGTACATTCTAACACAATGAAGGTGGTTTGAAAAAGGATCTATAGAAAAGCATTTACCTAGTATGTCCTATACAAGTATCATGACCTACGTCCCTATTCCCTACATAGTGCACTACTTTTGACCAGAGCCCTATGGGCCGAGATCAAAGTAGTGCACTATATAGGGAATTATGTGCCATTTGGGACTCAGATTATGATTTAATTAAATTATTTGTTTTGATTCAGCCAAGTGAGTTTCTTTTTCAAAGGAAGGCAGGCCTTTATTTCTTGATTTGGCTCGCAGGTTGAGCTTTTTTAGTGTCTCCCTTTCTGCATTTGTCGCCAATCGCACGGAGCCACTCCTGCCAAGCAACTAGGCACAGACACAGAAACACACACACACAGACACGGAAACACACACACAGACACGGAAACACACACACAAACACGGAAACACACACACAAACACGGAAACACACACACACACACACACACACACACACACACACACACACACACACACACACACACACACACACACACACACACACACACACACACACACACACACACACACACACACACACACACAGAAACTAGGCACAACTAGGCACAGACACAGAAACACACACACACACAGACACAGAAACCACACACTGACACAGAAACACACACTGACACAGAAACAGACACACAGACACAGACACGGAAACACACAGACACACACACACACACACACACACACACACACACACACACACACACACACACACACACACACACACACACACACAGATATAGAAACACACACACATACACAGAAACACATACACATAAACACACACACACACATACACAGAAACACCACACACACACACACAGAAATACACACACATACATAGAAACACACACACATACACAGAAACACACACACACACACAAAAACACACTTACACAGAAACACACACACACAGAAATCAGACACAGAAACATACACAGAAACTTACATATATCCCTCCCCGTGAGGCAGAGTTCTCCCCCCCAAGAAGCAGAGTCCCCCCCCCCCCAAGAAGCAGAGTTCTCCCCCCCTCCAAGAAGCAGAGTTCTCCCCCCCTCCAAGAAGCAGAGTTCTCCCCCCCGAGAGGCAGACTTCTCCCCCCCGAGAGGCAGACTTCTCCCCCCCGAGAGGCAGAGCTTCTCCCCCCCGAGAGGCAGAGTTCTCCCCCCCCCGAGAGGCAGAGTTCTCCCCCCCCCCGAGAGGCAGAGTTCTCCCCCCCCCCGAGAGGCAGAGTTCTCCCCCCCCCCGAGAGGCAGAGTTCTCCCCCCCCCCGAGAGGCAGAGTTCTCCCCCCCCCCCCGAAAGGCAGAGTTCTCCCCCCCCCCGAGAGGCAGAGTTCTCCCCACCCCCGAGAGGCAGAGTTCTCCCCCCCCCCGAGAGGCAGAGTTCTCTCCCCCCCCCCCGAGAGGCAGAGTTCTCCCCCCCCCCGAGAGGCAGAGTTGACCCCTCCCCCCGAGAGGCAGAGTTGACCTCCCCCCGAGAGGCAGAGTTGACCTCCCCCCGAGAGGCAGAGTTGACCTCCCCCCCGAGAGGCAGAGTTGACCTCCCCCCCGAGAGGCAGAGTTGACCTCCCCCCCGAGAGGCAGAGTTGACCTCCCCCCCGAGAGGCAGAGTTGACCTCCCCCCCGAGAGGCAGAGTTTACCTCCCCCCCGAGAGGCAGAGTTGACCTCCCCCCGAGAGGCAGAGTTGACCTCCCCCCCGAGAGGCAGAGTTGACCTCCCCCCCGAGAGGCAGAGTTGACCTCCCCCCCGAGAGGCAGAGTTGACCTCCCCCTCGAGAGGCAGAGTTGACCTCCCCCCCGAGAGGCAGAGTTGACCTCCCCCCCGAGAGGCAGAGTTGACCTCCCCCCCGAGAGGCAGAGTTGACCTCCCCCTCGAGAGGCAGAGTTGACCTCCCCCCCGAGAGGCAGAGTTGACCTCCCCCCCGAGAGGCAGAGTTGTCCTACCCCCCCACCCCCGTAGAGGCAGAGTGCTCCCCCCCACCCCCGTAGAGGCAGAGTGCTCCCCCCCACCCCCGTAGAGGCAGAGTGCTCCCCCCCACCCCCGTAGAGGCAGTGTGCTGCCCCCACCCCCGTAGAGGCAGAGTGCTCCCCCCCACCCCCGTAGAGGCAGTGTGCTGCCCCCCACCCCCGTAGAGGCAGAGTGCTCCCCCCCACCCCCGTAGAGGCAGTGTGCTGCCCCCCACCCCCGTAGAGGCAGAGTGCTCCCCCCCACCCCCGTAGAGGCAGT